>NC_056729.1:685966646-686091646 GCF_019279795.1 Protopterus annectens | reverse complement strand
ACTCACCTTGCACCCCATATACATGTACATGCACTCATGCATGCAGCCATCCACATACTAACCCCCCCCCCATACCACCTGTCTGCTAAACTCCCTGGCACTTATCTTTAACATGATCTCTCTCACTGAAAGTAATAGATGGCTGTGAACTTTTGACTAAGTTAACATGCATCTGGTAGCAATGATTTACACAGCTGAGCAGTTCTATGACTTGCTTGTCTATGTAAAGCACTTCAAACAGACATTTTCAAAGGAAAAGAATATGGCTAATTACTATATGCTTCTCCCACAGAAAGACTTATTAGCATTTGTGGTGAGCCAGAGAGATAGCTCACCACAGTGCTGCACCTCTTCATGGTAAACACTGTGGTGGGGGTAATCTACTGCCAGTGGTTAAAAGGCTTATTACTGGAAGTGACATTTCTGAATCACAGCCTATTTTTATTGCCAATAATAGCTAATGCATCTTTTTTGCACCATTCTTACTGAATGCAAATATTATAGTATGGAACTTGGCAAGGCACATTATGAGTCTATAAAGAAATGTTTTAGTTACTTGAAATCAGCAACTGCATTGCTTTACTGTCTTGCTTCTCATGGCTTGTATCATACATGTGTTTATCCTCATTTTGTCCTTTCATCTAAATATAACTGTTTCAATGAAATACAAACTATTTAAAATGGAGTGATGGTAGAAAAATGTAGAAATTCAAATCTGTCATTGCAGAGGCAATTGCAAGACTAAAATTAAGACTGAAAACAGCCCTGACATCTAGAAACAAAAGTCCAAGCTATAAACCAATTTGTTCTTCCTGTTCTAACTTACAGTTTTGCCATGATTTGCTGGCCCCAAACAGGAAAACAAGAAACATGCTTCAGACTTACCATATGATATATAAAAATTGGTATATACCAAGATTATATATTCCTCATTCTGAAGAAGGTATGGGCCTCCTCGAAACTGGTTACATGTATAAATCTGTAATTGTAGGGCTGCATACATATCTGCTGACCTCAACAGATCCAAGCAAAGTGAAAGTTTTGAAACTTAAAGAGAATAGATCCAAGATGACTTCCCTGCTTAGTTTAGTAGAAGCATATCGGTGTCAAGCAGGAATGGAAACCAAACCAGAAGAAGGCAAACATCAGGCAGCAAATGAATATGTCAAAAAACAAAAGAAAGAACATGAGAAGGATCAGATGAGAAGGCAAGAAATGTGAAAAAGGCATAAATATAGTTGCAAGTAGAGAAAACTCCTGGAACAACATCATGTCAAACAGGATTTGACCTAGGAATGGTTAAGTAGAGGTGAATTTAAACCAAAAGATGAATATTAGCATCCCAGGTCAGTGGACTATGTACATGTCAGTTTACAAAGTCCATTGAACATGTGGGAGAAACAGACAAATGCAGGTTTTGTAAAACAGAACTGGAAAAAGTAGCACATCTTGTCTCTGGATGCAATACACTAATGGCAGAGTGCCTATATACTGAAAGGCATAATAATGTGTCAAGACTTTTGAACTGGGATTGTGCAAATATTACAATACTGAAGCAGAAGAAAATCATTAGAACCATTAGCCGCAAAGTATTATAGAGAATGAAGAAGTTTATATCACATGGGATTACCCATTACCAACAGTTCAAAAAACAGATGTGAGAAAAAAAAAAGATATAGTAGTCGATGAAAAGAAGGCAAAAGTAGCATTGATCACTGAAATTGTTGTATCCAGTGATTACAGAATCTTATTTAAAGAGAGACACAAAGTCATAAGATACCAGGATTTGCAGGCAGAAAAGAGGAGAATGTGGAAAAAGGATACCCAGTCAGTTCCAATAGTAGTAGGAGCAGTGAGTCTCATAAAAAAAAGAATTTACAGTCTTATTTAGATGTGCTGCCAATTCATGGAGCTCTGTATGAATTGGAGAAGGACCCAATTTTGGACACATTGTGGGTTTTGCAAGGAGCACTTTTGGCTAATATCATACTGCGGTGGTGGTGCTGCGGTAGCGTTGTCGCCACACAGTAAGACGTCCTGTTCGATTCTCAGCTAGAGCGTCTTCTGTCTGGAGACATGCGTGAATGGACGTACCTTTGTTGAAGGTTGTGCGTCAGGGCCGGCAACTCGGCACATAAAAATCTACTGCCAATCATTAGCGGACCAGAGTTCCACTGTAGCGACCCCTAACCGGGAAAAGCCGAAAAACTCAACAACTTTTGGCTAATATCAAAGACTGAAACAATACTAATTTCATGAACTTTAATAATACTTTGACTTAGGAATGGGGTCCATTTCTGTCATGGTATTAGGAACCAAATAGACTTGGAGAAATTAAACCCTGAAACAAATGCACAAAGTGAAAAAGTAAAATTTTACCATAGATTTCATGGAAGTTGAAAGGGAGAAATAGGTAGGAAAAGAAAACATACTTTATAAGAACGTATAGTTGCAGTATGACAGAAACCTCTACTAGAAAAGCAGAAGGAAGAGGCAAACCTATACAAAACAGTGGAAACCTATCACAGTTAAAGGTAAATAATGAAATTCAGGTGAGGAACTCATTTATATGACTGTTAAATAGCATGAAGACCAAGTGCCAGATACTGAGGCCCAGTAAAGGACCTGTAAGGCAAACTGAAGAAACCTGTTATATGCCGGATAGATACTGTATAGTTTAATGTTACTTTGTATTCACAAAAGAGTAGGACATGAAAGCAATAGAGAAACAACAGATGTACCATGTTTTGGAGTGACAAATACTTTTGTAAAGGAAAGGCTTCTGAAAGAATTTCTAAATTTCAAACTGGAAAACCAATGGACCTGACAGAATTCCAAGTAAAATTCTGTAGGAATGAAAAGCAGAATATCCTAAACTAAAGTTTTGAACAAATAAGCGGAAGATGATATTGTTACTATCAATTTGATGACAGAGAAAACCGAATTTCTTTTTTTGTATGTATTTGAGCTCTTAGATGGGCTATACTCAGTGGAGTCCATTTTAACCCATAAGCATAGTTACACAAATGCAAAGTTCAAGACATGAAATAAAATGTACACACTCTCTGTTTCTCTGTATGCATATCTATCTATCTATCTATCTATCTATCTATCTATCTATCTATCTATCTATCTATCTATCTATCTATCTATCTATCTATCTATCCATCTATCTATCTATATGCATGCAAATACACATGCACACAGACTCATAGACACACACAAACACACACATACTCTCGCACAATGTACCACTAAAATACAGTAACAAGAACAATTATAAATCATATAAGCCATTCAAGATAATACATTACCAAAAATGCATGCAACAATCAACAGGAACAGGATACTGGATTGCATAATCTGAAGATGATAAGTTATCCGGTGAAGGCTAGTATGGACTCCAGTCATGATCGAGTAGAATTTAAGGAATAACAAAAACAACTAGTACAGCATGCTTTTATATTTAAGAAAGGTCCAGAGACCTGCCAGAAATTTATCAAGGATGAGAGAGTTCTAATAACAACCGAGGTGGAATTCCTGATTCTGGGAATATATATGGGAAAGGTGCTGCTACTACTTCATAGGTTCATAGGTTCATAGGTTCATACTAGGCTATCTGCCCTAGGGCATTTATAAGCCTAGCCAGAATGTGTTTGGCTTTCGCCACCCATTTTAAATTTATTTTGCTATGCCCTTTTTCGAGGTTAGTATACTATGCCTCTATCTAACAGTGACACAGAAGTGATACCCGGGGTAAACCTACGATCTCCCATCCACTCATCAAGATTCCTCTTGAAGAGAGTCAATGAGGACTCTGCCTAACCTGGACTGGGATTTTATTCCAGAGTGAAGGGAGCCTCTGGGTTATGAATCTGTCCCTCCAGCATGTCCTATTTATTTCAGTGCTGAGGTTCAAGTCTCTCGGCGTAGCTCGATGGGATTTGGATTTTCTGAGGTGCAGCATGTCCATTAATTCGGGTTGGACATGGCTTTATACGTCAGGCACAGATCTCCTCTGAACAGGCGGTATGCCACTGAGTAGAGCTGGAGTTTCTTTAACCGGGCAGCATATGGCATCTGTTTGAGCCCTTTGATCCTCTTGGTGAGGTACTTTTGGGGTCTTTCCAGTTGCTGCAGGTGTCTGGTAAGGTACATCCCAAAAGGGCATTGTACTCAATTATGGGCCTGATGAGGGATGAGTAAAGAGGCACGATGACCTCCCTGATCTAGATGTGAATCCCTTCATGATTAGGTGGGCTATATAAAATGTTTTTCTAACCACTTTGGCCACATGGTTGTCAAATGAGAGATTGCTATCAACTTGGGTCCCCAGGTCCCTAATTACTTCTTCTGTACTTAATGGATTTCCACCTATGTGGTAATTTGTGGGCACTTTGTTTTTGCCAAAGGGATGACTATACACTTTTGGCATTTAGCTTGAGGCCATGGCTCTGGCACCAGTTGTCTGTTTCTATGAGGCCCTTTTGGAGGATGCTTGTGTCGGCTGGAGAGTCGATTATGGCACCCAGTTTGCAGTCATCTGCGAACTTGGTCAGCCACAGTCCTTCCATGTTGGCCTGTACCTCCGAGAAATATATACCGAACAAGAGAGGTCCCAGGACTGAGCCTTGTGGGACACCACTTGTAACTGGTTTGGAGTCTGACATGGCTCCAGCAATTCTAACCATGTGGGTTTTGTCCTTGAGCCAGTTTGCAATCCATCTAGTGACATAGGGGTTTATATTTAAGCTGGTGAGCTTATCTATAATGCCTGAGTGGGGTATTGTATCGAAGGCTTTTGCGAGGTCCAGGTAGGCTGTGTGGACCACCTTCCCTCGTCAATGGCCTTGGTGACTGTTTCAAAGAAATCAACCAGGTTTAAGAGGCAGGATCTGCCCTTAACAAAGCCGAACTGGGTAGGATCCAGTGTTTGTAGGTCCCCAATATCTTTATTTATGAGGTCCATGATGATCCTTTCCATAGCTTTGCAGACCAAGCTAGTCAGGCTTATGGGGCGATAGTTTCCAGGATCCGTTGAGGCACCACCTTTATGGAGAGGGACCACTGTTGCTGTACGCCACTCTTTGGGCACATATCCTGTAGTAAGGCTGAGATTGAACAGTAGTTTTATGTTTGGGTTTAGCTCTTCTTTGATTTCATGTAGGACGCAGCCCGGGACACCATCTGGTCCCATTGATGCTGTGTTTTTTGCTTTGGAGAGGGCGGCTCTTACCTGAGCATCTGAGATGTCAGGGGGGCAGCACTCTGCTGGGATAGATATTTGCCCTTTTGGTGGGGAGGGGGGGGGGGAGAAGTTTGCGCTGAACCTGTCAGCTAGGATGTTGGCTTGTTTGCTTTAAGAATAACATATACAATCTACTACTGATTAATAAGTGTAAAGGAATCCATAACAGTAGCTGGAGATATCAGAATAATCCTGTTAAAGGATGTGAACACAGAATGCATGAAAAGGCCATTGTTGAGTGTATAGACTCTTATTTTACCTTCTTTACTGTACCACTGTACTATTCCTAGCTTGTAAATAGTTAAGAGTGAGTTGGTGTAAGATGTTGCTTTTAGGTTATTTGGTTGGGCACATACCTCTCAACCTCTTAGCACAAGAAATCGTGACCTAAAGTAATGAGGAGACCAAGGCCCAAAAATAGGGGCATATTTTAAATACTGCTAGTATAAACTTAGACAGTTGCTAGAATAACATGATTTGTGTTGGCATGCATTTTCTGAAGGATATGAAGTCTTAAACTCAAATGCATGTAATTATTTAGTCCATCATTGATTTGTCAGAAAATTGCAGATTTGATGAGGATCTGACCAAAAATATGATGCAAAAAATCTGGATACTCCGGGAAAATTTGGACAGTTGAGAAGTATGGTTGGGCATAATCACCTGCTCTTTTATGTCTAGGCAGACTAGACAATCTTATTGCCTTCTTCTGGAATTTATTGTAATGTAAATGCAGTTTAATATCAGTTCTGAGTGAATAAATATAGCTCACAGAAGAATGTTAGTATCGCAGCAGCAAGTGTACCTGGCAGTTCTGTAAAGTCACTATAGTGAAGTATCAAATATATGAAAGTTGTAGTTGTTTTTGTTACTGTTCCAGTAAAAAAAAATTGCATTTATAGAGTAGGGTACATCTGTAATGTACCCTAATCTGATGTAATCAATGAGGTTTAGACTAGTGTAGTAATGTTCATGCCTATAACAGCTAGCCATGTACAATAAAATGCATGATTTTGGTATGGCCAGTTGTGTATGGCTTTGTTGGAAGATGTGAGGTTTTGTGAGAGAATACACGAGGAGAGATGCTACTGCTGTCTTTTAAAAGGTGGTAGAAGGAGAAATTAAAATCCATGAAACATCCATGGTATTTATAGTTGTGAACAATTTCAAACATCCACACATTAAATGTTGAAGCAGCTCAGTTACTGGGTACTGTGTTGAGCCTCAGAAGAGTGAAAGCATGGATATGGCTTTGTCACAGGAAGCTAAAGTTTCCTAGTACAGAAAGAGTCACAGGTAATTATTAGTTGGATATTTCAAGAGACCACGGAGAAACTAGTACCATTTCTCAATTCCTACAGATCCCTGCCTGGTTAACTGATTTGCTTAGAGTCTCAAAGTAGGGAAAAGGAAGCAGAGGGTATTAAACCCTGGAATACAAGAAGTAGAAGCAATCAGTATTTATGAGAATGACCTAAACATTATAAAAGGAGGTATATCCAGAATGAGGCATGTGTGAAAGTTAAGAGGAAGTGAGTTTGTGTGTAAAAGACATAATATAGGACCAAAGACTAATCACAAAGCTGTTAATGAACAAGATGTGCTTGGAGACTTGTTTGACTGTGATCATCATGGACAGTATTGTACTTTGTCGCTCATCTGAATCCTGGAGCAGTTAGGCTTAGTTTATAGAGATTTCCACAAAGTGAAATGTGGGACACAGAATCAAAAGTTTTTTTTCTGTATTTGCAGAAATCTGTGCATAAAAGTACTGCAAGGTTTGTCATATCCATAGCTGTGCAGATAATGCCTGTAGTGAAAAGGGGAGAAGACACTGCACTGTGCCTTCATAAAATCTTTGCTTCTCCCTTCTTACCTAGCTTTTGGTAAATGTGCCAGTTCATCTGATTAGATACAGCTACAGAAGTCTAGGTAGCGCAGGTAGTAAGGAAATTTGGCAGAATGTATCAAAGCAAAGCTTAGCATCATTTTGGGATAATACAATTAAAGCAAAATTCCTGAGAAGAAGAACATTCCAGTGGTAAAGGAAATGTTAATTACATGGTTTGGGAGAATGGAAATGGGTCCATGTCAACTTGCTGAAAAGCAATATACTAAAAGGCATAATACTGAATCTACAGTGTTGAAATGTCAAAATGCTGAAAGGATATAATGTTGAAATAAAAATACTCTCCTACATGTGGACACTACAGTGGTACAGCAGTTAGCATTGTCGCCTCACAGAAGAGATACTCCAGTCTGATTCTTGGCTGGTGTGCTTTCTGTGTGGAGTCTGCATGTCCTCTCTGTGTTCGTGTGGGTTTCCTCTGGGTGCTCTGGTTTCCTCCCACATTGCAAAGACATGTATCTGGAGTGTTCCTCCCTGGGCCTCTGCTGAAAATGGACTATGTCCCAGATGGACTTTCCCAGTAAATAAATAAATAAATGTTAAATAAATAAAAAAATAAATAAATATGAAGAGAGCTGGACCCCCCCCCAAGCCCCTCATCCTTCAAGACCCATGTTAGTGCTCCTTTCCGAGTTTTGCTTGGTATAAAAGCCTGGCTTTTGTGCATCGCGCAAATGTGGTTCCCAGTGCCTAGTATATAAGCAAACCTCTCCAGTTTAAAATCCTTCATAGTCTCCCACTGTTCACATTTGCTCGAAGAGTTGCCAGTTTATTCAAAGGGCAGTACACAGCAGGTCATCTAACTAGAGACGCTCAATGTTTGTCAACTTTTTGCCAGATATCTGTGGAGATTCTGCTGAAATCCAAAGTATCCACTTCTAAAATCAAAAGAAATAAGTATTTTTTGAGTTTTCTTTGCACTTCGATGAATGTATTTTATCATTTTGTTGATTTTTCCTGTATTTTTCTGCACTTTTATAAAGGTGCTCTGTTGCCTTAAGTAGCTAGTACATAGCATAGACTAGAATCCGATCTGCTGAATCTAGAATGCATTGTTACACTTAAGCACTATTCCAGCCATCTTACATTATTTATTTTATTTATTTTTATTTATTTTATTTTATTTTACATTTGTTGACCGGGCTAGTCTGGCTGGATACATGTCCATTTTCAGCAGAGGCCCGAGGAGAAAAGCTCCACTATATACTAGTACATAATAATGATAAAAATAAACAAAAAAAGAACAATAAGATAGAAATTATAAGCATGTAAAGAACTATTCCCAGGTAGCAAAGTAACAGTGCAAAAGTAATATATAAAAACTAAACATAGTGTGAGGATTTCTATTACAAAATCTTGGAAGAGTAATTAAAGAAGAAATAAAGCAAGTAACTCACACAAGACTCTATTCAACTATTTACAGTATTAACAATTTTGATAGACATTTGTGTCAGGGCACTAGTTTTAAGAAACAGATTTCATCAGCTGGGTGATTTAGATACAAGGTGAGTTAATAGGTTGCAGTAATATAAAGAGAAGAAAATATATGGGAAAAGTAATATCCAAGTGGATGGTAGGTGAAGTACAGAGGGGGGGGGGGTAAAGGTAGTGATAGGGACATGAGGAAGAGTAGTGGAAAGAGTTGAGAAGAGAGATGGAAGCTGAGATCAGTCAGGATTTGAGCAAGGGCATAGCCAATGAGTTTTAAAATAGTTTCTTAGTTGTTTTCTGAAAAGTTGTGATGAGCCTAGAGTGGTCAGTTCTATGGGAAGTTTATTCCAGTGTGAGCCAATGGTATTTGTAAACAAGGAGACCCCAGCTTTATTGTGTGTTTTGAGGGTGGCCACTAGTAATTTGTTAGCTGAGCGAAGGGAAGTAAGATTCCTGTAAGGGACAACAAGGTTATTTAGTATGGGTGTATTAGAAGGGTAATGGAGAATTTTATAGGTAATAACTAATTGATGTAGGAGAATGAGATTTTGAAGTTCAAGCCAGTCAAGTTTTTTGAGATTAATACAATGATGTGTGAGAAATGGGGAACCTGTGGCAAACCTGGCAATGCTGTGGTAGGCTGTGGCAAGTTTCTGAAGGTTAGATTTTGAAAGGTTTATAAAAGATGGGGAGGCATATAATAATGTAGAGATAAGATGAGTTTGGGCTAAAGACACCCTGGTGGTTGCTGTTAGAAAGGGCTTAAGTCTATAGAGGGCACCTATCTTTTTATTAACAGTTTTGATAGTTAGGTCGATGTGGTAATCAAAGTTTAGTTGATTATCTATTGTAACACCTAGTAGTTTAGCGGAACTATCAGGTGTAATGATAGTGCCATTGTCAGACACAATAGAAAAGGAAAGAGGGGTAGATTTCAGGGTTGGAGAAAATAGTAATAATTTAGTTTTTTTGGGATTAAGGAGGAGACAGATATCTTGGAACCATCTTTCTGCTGTTGTAAAGACTTTTTGGGTGGAAGAATGAAGTTCAGCTGGAGATACAGCAGAACAGATGAGAGTTGAATCGTCTGCATATTGAATACATGAGGGTGTTGGGAGTGAGATAGACAGGTTGTTTATAAATATGGAGAAGAGAAGGGGTCCTAAGATGGATCCTTGTGGGACACCAATAGTGATTGGGAGCTGAGAGGAGAGATGGCTGTCCCAAAGGACTGCTTGTTGTCTATCTTTCAGATAAGAGTCAAACCAGTGCAATGCTGAAGGTTCAAGTGAGAGAGATTTCAAAGTGTCTAGTAAAAGTTGATGGTTGACCATATCAAAGGCTTTAGAGAGGTCAAGAAACAAAGCAGAAGAGTATAGTTTGTTATTGCGATTTTTGTTGATAGTATCTGTGAAGGAGAGAAGAGCAGTGGAAGTGCTATGGAAAGGTCTAAAGCCATGCTGAGTGTCTGAAAGCAGGCCATTATGTAAAAGATGATGTAAAAGTTGCTGGTGTATACAACGCTCCATGATTTTAGATAGTGGTGATAATAAGGCTATAGGACGGAAGTTAAAAAGTTCATTAGAGTTTCCTCCTTTATGCAGAGGAACGATATAGGAGACTTTCCAGAGGGAAGGGATAGTAGATTCGGTTATTGTTCTGTTAATTAAAATAGAGACTGGGTATGCTAGTTCTGCTGATGCTAGCTGCAGATATTCAGCTGGTAGTTGGTCAGCTGAAGGAGTGCAAGGTTTGAGTTTTGACAGTAACTTTTGTATATATGTTGTGGAGACTGTACTGAATGTTAGAGTGGGGGTGTTATTTTGAGGAGGTGTTTTAAGGGAAGTATGGGGAGTCATGTTCTTTGCAAGACAGGTGACTGTTTCAGTGAAGAAGTTGTTGAATGTATTGGCTATTAGGTTGAGTGGGGTTTGTGCTAAGTTAGCTGGAGTAGGTGTTTTGGTATTTCCTGGATGGAGCAGTTTATTGATTCCTGACCAGAATTTTTTGGGGTTATGATTAGGATTTTTTTGATATTGAAGGTAATAATTCTTTTTATCAAGATGGGTAAGTTTTTTTGTGGTATTTCTAAGGTGTTTGAAGTTTTGATGGTCAGTTGGGTTTTTAGTTGTTCTCCATTTTGTCCATAGCTTATTCCTTAATAGCATTGTTTGCTTGGTTTCTTTAGAAAGCCAAGGGGCAGCTTTGGATCCTGTTCTAATTAAGCGTGAGGGGGCGTGATACTCAAGAATTTGGAAGAATGTGTTGTTGAAATGGGCCACTGCTTCCTCCAGTGGAAGGTGTTTTAGAGCTGACCAGTTACATTGTTTGAGTTCATTGAGGAAAATAGGAAGGTTAAATTTTTTGTTTTATAGTACGATAGCTGGCCTGATTGAGATTATTTGTTTGTTTAGTGATATAGGTGAGAAGGTGGTCGCTGATATTGTCAGGGAGTATTCCAGTTTTATAAGAGAGGGGATTTTTGTTGACCAATATCCAGTCTAAGATGGCTTGTTTATTGGTAGATTTGTGAATCCTAGTTGGGGAGTTTATTGTTTGTTGGAAATTAAAGAGGTTGAGGTGATAGGTGGGTTTGGGCGATATGCAGGAATTCCAATCAATATTGAAGTCTCCTAAGAGTATGGTTTCCTGAGGAAAGCTACAGGAGAGCCAGCTGAGAATTTTTTCGAGGGTATCCAAGTTGTTGCCAGGAGGGATATAGGAAGATATTATATAAATGGCTTTTCTTTTATTTACTTGGAATTTGCTGCAGAGTATTTCAGCATTGGCAGGGGGGGGAGGTAGGGAGTCAATAGAGGGTACCTGTAGTTCAGATTTATAGAGTAAAGCAACTCCACCACCCTTTTTGTTTAGATGATCCTGCCTTAAAATGCTATAGCCAGGGGGAGAAATTTCGTTGTCTTTGGTACCTGGTTTAAGCCAGGTTTCAGTGAGACAGAGAATATCAAATGAGTAGAGGTCAATTAAAGCATGGAGTTGTGTAATTTTATTGTTAATGCTACGAATATTTAGGTGTGCTATAGAAAGGGAGTTAGAAGAGAAAGGTGAACTCAAATTGTTAGTAGTTTGGTTTGAGAGGGTGTGGAGGAGGGAAGTATTTGGCCCAGGGTTGGGGTGAATGTCCCCATGTAACAGTAAGAGTGTTTGAGGGAGTGGAAATAATTTTGAGTTTTTAGAGGGTATTAGGTAGAACTTTCTAGTTGTGTGATACTTGTTATGGAGTATTCTGTGATAGTGTGGGGGAAAGTAAGGGCAGGATGAGAGGAGGTTAATGTAGGTTTGTTTAGGTAGGGGAAGGACAGAGCTAGTGTGTTTAGCTAAGCTAGGAGATCTGCTGAGGGTGTTGTACTCATAGGAAGTAAGGGTATAGTATAAAAGAAGGATGTTAAGTAGCAGGAGTAGATAAAGTAGTTTAAAAGGCAGGGACATGTTGAGATTGGTGAGCTTGACAAGGTTGGAGATTAGTATTAGGAAGGTAGGGAATGGGGTGTGGCAGTCAGATGGGAGAGGATAGTTTTAAGTGTGAACGAGGCTGGAAATTAGATAGGATATGAGAAAATAGGGGGTGTGGCTAAGCAAGTATAAGACTAGGGGCCCTCGGGGGGGGTGGGATTTGGGGGTAGGGTAGAGGAGCGGAGTGAGCCCGAAGGGCGAACGGAGCGGGGCACAGCAGAGAAAGGAAACAGCAGTGAGAAAAAACAATCAGTAGGTAGAAGGTAGAACAGAAATTAGTAGGTAGAAGGCAAATGTGTGTGTGAGGAAGGGGAATTATAAAAACAGAGAGACGGGAGGCCAGAGTGGGTAATGGTTAAGTCAGGAGTAGTGCAGGTGGAGAGGAGGGTTTGATAGAGGGTTTATAAGGACTGTGGAGAGTAGGGTGTAAGGTTAAAGAGGACTAGGGAAGGAAAAAAAGAAAAAAAGAAAGGAGACAAGTGCGACAAGCACATAGGTGTAGAGTATGAGGTAGGGAGGGTGGCAGATAGGAGACTTAGAGGGTAAGGACAGCCATCTAGTGGTCAAAGTCTGGAAGTACCAAGCAAGGATAATATAGTAGTGGATACCAATAAAAGAAAAAGTAATGGAGAAGGAAAGAGGATTAGCGTGGTTGGAGAATAGAGGTGGTACAATGTCTTTGAGACAAGCGGGGGGAGCAACTATAGTAGACAGGGAGGGGTATGGCTGCTGGCAGATTTGGCAGTTAAGCTACTACACCTAGGATGTGTAGTGGACAACCATATACATAAAGGTTAGGAATGAAAAATGCAATTTACTTAGTGACATACAATCTTAGGCTTTCAGTCCAAGGGCACTTCCCATTAGGAGGGCTCTGCCTACACACCCGTGGCAGGTGTGTAATCTTAGTCTCACCTGAGTTGGAGATTACTAGAGGTAAGCTTGTTGTGTGCTTTCCCATTGCTAGTTTAGCTTAAAATGGTTTAATTTCACATGTATTTAAGCCTTGCGTTTGACATTGCTTGCACCACTCAACAGGATTCAGTGGTGCCCTGTATAGACACAAATACACTAAAAGACAATTTTCTCCTAGACGTCTGTTAGTGAATCCTCCCAAGCTTTCCTGCTGCATTGCAGTAACCTCAGTTGTGCAGTGAGAAGCATTGCCATAGTTTTCACTCCTAGCATTCTATAGAATAAGCTCCTTTGTTAATCCTAGGTCAAAATCTGGTCAAATTAGCCTTCTCCCCAATTGTAGTTACAGTAAAAACCTACCATAATGGACGGTCAGCTTCCAAGCATTTCTCTGGCCAGCCTGATTGACATGGGCATCCTAAGGCAATGTAGTAATTACCTCATGTATACTGACAACCACTTACTCCTAAGACAAACAAATACAATACGTGAGAGATGTAATTAAACTATGAATTTGGAAACAGTTCTCTCACATAACAACAAACTGGACATCAAACAGGTTGTCAGCACACACACATCAACTCTCATACAAAACAAGGTCACAACACATAAACCCACATACTCGGAGGTACCCAATAGATCAGAGACCTCCCAAACCTAAACCACTTGTGCACACTGCAAAGCAAATAGAATCCACTGCACATAACAACACACACACTGGTGTTTCAGGAAATAAGCCTGTAAGGAAAAACATCTCAAAACCAAATGTCCTTATCACAGGTGACTCCAGAGTGCAACACACAGATGTCCCCATCATCAGGCAAGACAAGGAGAAGGTCACGGTCAGCTGCCTGTCAAGGTACTAGGATCTGTCAAATCACGCATACACTACTTAAGTCACTCAACAAAAATTACCGCTATGACTCTCTCATAGTACATGTTGGGGTGAATGACTCGAGACATACCTCAATGGACTATATGAACAGAGACATGACTGAACTATCAGATTATGTGCCCCAGGCAGGTATGTCCCTAGCTCTAAGCAGCATTCTAGCTTCACTCAAGATGATGCCACAATAAAGACAAAAAAATGATTGACTTCAACAATTGGCTTAGCTTTTGGTTTCAGTCCAGGGTGATACACTATCTTTCATCTGGGAAGACATGGTTGACAGACCACACTGCTTTGCCAGAGATGGTCTTCACCTGTCTCCTCTAGGCTTTCGGATACTAGTAAAGGTGCTTGCCTCACCCATAGTGCCTTTTTTAGACAATGTCAAAACAACAACATTTCCAACGTAAAAAAATACACTCAAGACAAACTCAATGTTATACTGCTTAATTCAAGGAGCCTAAACAGGAAACCACACTTCCTGGAAGCACTCCTCATCTTGGAAGATGCTGACGTCTGTGCAGTCACTGAGATGTGGTTCAAGGCCGCAGATAGCACCCAGGCTGTGCAAGGCTATAATGCCTTCCACACGTTCAGACCCCAAAATGAGTCTGAAAGAACCAAACATGGAGGTGTAGCCTTCTTCATTAAAACCAAATGCACATTGAGACTGGTTAAACAGTATGACTCTCTTGAGCTACTCCAGGTCCAACTAACTATAGGTAAAGCAACCTACCACATCATTGCTAGCTGCAACTCCCCAACTATGAACCAAGAGAAGGACACCGCCTACCTTGACTTACTAGAGCCACTCACTATACAGCCAAACACTTGGGTCATGGGTGATTTCAGCTATCTTTTCATCTATTGGGTGACATACACAAGCACAAACATGGCTGTCCTGAGGTTCCTGGATTGTGTGAATACAAATGCCCTGGAACAGCTAGTCTGTACCACCACAAGGGGCTCAAATGCCCTAGACTTAGTACTCACCAATAGGGGAGGTCACTGCACTTACCCCCCCCCCCCGTGCATTGTCCTCCCTGGTAAGGTCAGACCATAAATCTTTTTCATTTAAAGGAATGATCAGACCTGACACTCCCACAGGAACAAAAGAACTGAAAAATTTCTCCAAAGCAAACTACAGCCTACTAGGCAATGATATAAAAAGTTTCAAACCCCCGCTAACACAGCCAACAATTACTTCTACACAGAGAAGTACACAAATGCCCTGCATAACCACCTAAGCAACTGAATAGACTCGTCTGTACCTGACTATATCAAAACCAGGTCCTCTCAAAATAACAGGCCACCCTAGGGGACTGCAAGTATAAATAGGTTATAAAACAAAAGGAAGAAACTGATGCCTAAGAACAAGAGGGAATTTATTCAGCAGAAGAAGAATACACTCCACAGCTTGAACAAGCAAATCAAATATCTTGTGAAGTCCTCTAAAGCTAGTTATGAAGCTAAATTAGCATCCCTAGCTAAGGATAATCATAAGGCATTCTTTAGCTATGTCCGAAATCTAAAAGGGAATTCCCAGCTATGTGCCAAACTTATAGTGGACGGTACCTCTCATACTGAACCTGAAGAAATTGCCAACCTGCTAGCTGACAGATTTGGCACAAAATTCACATCCCTCCATCTCCTATAGCCATACCCCAAAGCATACCTGACACCAGTCCTATACCTAGTATCTCTAGAAAGCAGGTCATATCCGAGCTCTTCAAAGCCAAAAACATGGGCTCTGTGGGACCAGATAACATTTCAGGCTGCTTACTAAGTAATCTAAAACAAGACCAAGTGGAACCACTTGGTACTCTCTTTAACCTCAGCCTGAGCACTGGCTTTGTTCCAGCAGAGTGGAGAACAGCAACAGTAATCCACTTGCACAAAGGGGGGTCCATCAGCCGACCCTGGGAACTATAGACCCATAAGCCTAACCAGACTTATCTGCAAGGCCGCGGAAATAATCATCATGGACCTTATCAACAAGGATATAGGTGACCTTCAAACTCTTGACCTGACCCAGTTTAACTTTGTTAAGGGTAGATCATGCTTATTGAACCTGGTGGACTTCTTCGAGAAGGTCACCAAAGCCCTGGATGAAGACAAAACAGTACATGCTGCTTATCTTCTCTTAGCCAAGGCTTTTTACACAATTCCCCCACTCAAGTATCATTGAGAAACTCTCTGAGCTGTGGATTAACCTATATGTCACTAGATGGATAGCTATTTAGCTCATAAACAGAATGCATACTGTTAAAGTTGGGGATTCCTCCTATACCAGTAGACCAGTTACCAGTGGTGTATCACAAGGATCTGTGCTGGGCTCTCTACTGTTTGGAATCTATTTCTTGGAAGTCTGTGAGAAAGCAAATGGCTTGTGGCTTACCAAGTTCACTGACGATTGCAAGTTGGGTGCAATCATTGAATCCCCAAAAGATGTTAACATATTGTAAAAGGGGCTAAGACAGATAAATGATTGGTGCCAAAATCACAGACTAAAACTAAATGCAAAAAAGTACATTATTATCCTGTTTGGCAAAGAGGAGGTCCCTGCAAATTACAATATTGACAGCACCCCCCCCAAGCTCAAACTCATTGGTGCAAGATTTGGGAACACAGGTTGACAGCAATCCAAACTTCCATCACCATGTGTCCTCAGTGGTAAGGAAAGCCTTCTACATTGCGCATTTCATAAGTAAAAGCATCTCATCCAAGACTAAGGATGTTATAACTCCTCTGTAATCAACCCTCATCAGACTACTAGTACAATGCTACCTTTTGCATGCACCTCACCAGACACCTGCAGCAGCTGGAGAAACCACAGTAGTTTCTCACCAAGAAAATTCAGGGCCTCCAAAACATAACCTACATAGGATCACAGGAGATTACTAGGCTATTGACCTGGAGGTCATTTCAAGCCTAGCCATTTCAACCCAATGTAATAACATAGAGGTATTAGACAATAGCCAAGATTGCATTTAGAGATGAATGTTCATGTCCAGGAAGGTTGTAGGTGTTATCCCAGGTAAGAATTTATGGTACCCCAGCCACTCATCGAGGTTCTTCTAGAACGGTGTCATAGAGGTGCTCTGTTTCACATGAACTGGTAGCCTGTTCCAAAGGCATGGTAGTCGCTGGGAGATAAAGCTGTCCCTCCAGCATGTTCTGTTTAATTTGCAGGCCATATATAAGTTCCTGGAATGGGTAGCCCTAGATGCATTTGATTTATGGATATGCAGTAAGTTCATTAGGTTTGGGTCTTGGGTTGCTCTGTAGGCCAGGCATAAGTCTCCCCTAAGAAGTCTGCATGATATGGAGTATAGTGACAGGGATTTTAGTCAGTCCATGTAAGGCACATACTGGAGGCCCTTGATCTTCTTTGTTAGAAACCTCTGAGGTCTCTCTAATTGCTGTAGGTGTTTAGTATGGTACATACCGAATGGGGCATTATACTCAGTTATGGGCCAGTTAAGTGCCAAGTATAGGGGGTTATAACTTCTTTTGCTCTCATAGCAATGCCTTTACTAATCAAGTGAGCTATGTGGAAAGTTTTCTTTACAATGGTAGACATGTGGTGGTTGAAGTTAAGGTCACTGTCAATCTGTGATTCCAGGTCCCTTACCACTTAATGGGTACTTAAGGTATTGTTGATTTGATAGAGTGAAGGGACACTGTTTGTGCTGAAAGGGAATGATGATGCATTTCTCTGCATTCAGTTTGAGACCGTGACTAATACAACAGCCATTGGTCTGTCTGAGACCATCCTGGAGTATACTGACATAATTTGTGGATTCAATGATTGCACCTAGTTTGCAATCATCTGCAAACTTGGTCAGCTACAACCCTTTAGTTTTGATCTGAACTTCTGAGACATGTATACCAAAGAGTAGGGGGCCCAGCACTGACCCCTGTGGCACCCAGCTGGTAACAGGTCTGCTGGCTGATATGGAGTCACCCACTTTGATAGTGTGTGTCCAGTTTGTGAGCCAGTTGCCAACCCATCTTACAATGAAGGGGTTTACATTCAGTTTGCTAAGTTTATTGGTAATGCCTGAATGTGGGATTGTGTCAAAAACCTTTGCTAAATCCAAGGCATGCTGTATGCACAGATTTCTCCTCATCAGTGGCCTTGGTCACACTTTCAAAGAAATCCACCAGATTTAACAGGCAGGATCTGCTCTTTACAAAGCCAAATTGGGTAGGATCCAGGATTTAGAGGTCACCTATGTCTTTATTTATGAGGTCCAAAAGGATACGTTTCATGGCCTTACAGATGAGGCTGGTTAGGCTAATGGGTCTGTAATTCCCCCGGTCTGTTGCTAGGCCACCTTTGCAGAGGGGAATAACTGTAGCTGTTCTCCATTCAACAGGAACAAAGCCTGTGGTTAGGCTATGATTAAAAAGGGTACTTAGTGGTGATGCTAGTTCATGTTTTAGCCTGTTTGGAAGACAGCCTGGGATGTCATCTAGTCCCATAGATGCCGTGGTCTTTGCCTTGGACAGGGCATTGAGGACCTGCTCTTCAGATATGTAAGGTGGGAGGGGGAGTTTGGGGGAAGGTTTGTTGCAAGTTAGGAGGAGATAAGGGAGTGAAATTTTCACCAAACCTATCCACTAGCAGGTTCACTATCTCTGTAAGGTCACTGTGTATGATACCATTGGAAACCAGTTCTGCACATACTTGGATCCCACCCCTTAGGTTACATACATAGCTGTAAAAGGCCTTATGGTTATCCTTGGCAGTACTTGCTAAGTTTCTCTCAAATGAGCTCTTGGAGGATTTGACAAGTTGTCTTATTTGCCTGTTAAGGCTGAGGAGGGTACATTGCCATTGTTAGGTCATTGTCTTTGTTTTCTTGGACAGCAACTTTTTTGCATTTATTGTAGAGTTTGTTGATGCTGGAAGTCCACCATGGCAGTTTGATTTTACTTGGGGCTCTGGCTTTGATTCTGTCTGGTACAGCCAAGTTTATAACACTTATACAAGTGTTTGTACAGGGCTTTAGTGTAAGCTTCGGTGTAGTTACCACTTTCAGCTTGGGTGGGGCTTGGAATGCATTTATACCTTCACCTAGGAGGGTATAGTTTGCCTTGGCAAAGTTTTTTAGTCTGATTTCACCCTTTGTCAGTTCTGGTGCTAGTGTCAGTTCGAAGGTGACTGATTTGTGGTCAGTTTAAACTAGTAAGGGTCCAACAGTTGCAGCAGTACACCTGTTTGACATGTTGTTGAAGACCAGCTCTAGAATGTTTGTTCCTCTTGTCGGGGTATGGACAATTTGCTCCAGAGCATTTGAATTCACAAAGTCATGGAACTTTTGTGCTAGTGAGTTTAGGCTAGAATAGGTTTTCCAGTTGATGGTGGGATAATTGAAATCCTGCGTAACCAGTGTGTTCGGTAAAATTTGGATTGTCTTCAGTTTGTTTAAGTAGGCTTCATGGGTGTTGTGACCCATGGAGGGGGATCTATAACTGGCTAGGACTTGAATGGGGGTCTTACCCACTGTAACCTGGACCTAGAGTAACTTCATGGAGTTGTCCAGTCTAACTAGCTGTGAGGTGAATTTATCTCTAATATAGATTGAAACACCACCTCCTTTGGTTTTCACATATTCATTTTGTGGTCTAAAGTTGTGGAAGGCATTGTAGCCTTGCATGGCCAGGGTACTCTCTGAGGCCTTAAACCAGGTTTCTGTGACTGCACAGACATCTACATCTTCTAGTGATAGAAGTGCTTCCAGGGAGTGCAGTTTTTGGTTTAAGCTCCTAGCATTTAGCAGCATGACACTTATTTTGTTCTGACTGGTTAATTTCATGTCAGTAATATTGTTTTCAAGATCTTGCCTAAAAAAGGCACTATGGGGGAGTCAAGAGCCTTTGCTAGCAGCCGAAAGCCTGGGGTGCCAGGTGGAAACCATCTCTGGCAAAGCAGGGTGGTTTGTTGACTATGGCTTCCCAGGCAGACAGGAACTGGATCCCCATGGAAAGACTGAAAGCCCTGTCACTGTACTCTATATCCTATAGGCTGCTGAGAGGTGACTTGTTCCTGGTTTACAGAGCAGTCTCTGAGCCTGCCCTAATGGTAATGCTGCATATTCGCAAATCAAATGGGACAAGTCACTCACTGTAGGGATCTCAGCCTAGCCTGTGACATTAACAGAACATGTTGGAGAGACAGATATATGTCCTAGAGATTGCCACTCCTCTAAAATAGACTCCCAATTCACTTGAAGCCGAGCTGCTCAATAATCCTATTCAAGTGCAACTAGAAAATTGGATGGGTGACCATCAATTCATCGCAGGTGTGTCATCTATGCCCCTCATGGACAGGGCAGTCAGTATGATCATAGACCCGCTGTGAATAACAACCATCTAACCAAGGTCAGTTAGGAAGCACAGGTCTAACATGGCTAGATTTGTAAAGGCCCAAGGGCCATTGGCCCTGTAACCTCCTATGAACCTATGGACTTCTGAACAGGAGTCTGATATTGTTTGCTGAATGGCTGTATACTGATATAGTGTATGTATGTAGTACATGTATGCTATTAATAGATATTTTGAGTTCAACATTTTGGCATGCTAGAATTTTGCATGTGGTATTATGACTTTCAGTATATTAGTATTATGACTTTCAGTATACCATGATTCAATAAGTTCTCATTTACCCAAAACAGACAGTGTTATGACATGCTGGAAAACAAATCAGTTTCTCACATCTCAACAGCACAAACCTAAAATCATCAAAATCTTTAAGCTTCAAATAAGTGTTATTACCCCCCCCCCCCATATCTGCTTGACTTATTTAAACAGTTTAACAGTATTTGGGGAAAGAAGAAAACACACAAACGAACACAGTGATCTTGAGCACACACTTGTCTCATTTTAACAGAAGCAAGCAAGAGCATTTTGAAGTGCTGAGTGGCAGGAAAGCACAGTCTTACCTGCAAACATTCAGAGTAGGGGCCACCTGCTTCCAGCTGCCATGCATATGCATGCTTTTTATTAGTTTGCTAGTTTCTTTTAGAGACACTTTGTGGAATGATAAATATGAAAACAGTATACAGGTAATGGAAGAAACAGTATAGCCAATGGCCTTGTCAAATATATAGTACCTTGGTGGCATGTTTACTTGTTTCTAAAATGTTTACAAAGCAGGTGCTAAGAACAGATGAGTCAGAACTATTTACTACATTTATGTGAGTAGGTGTAAAAGTTTTCTTTATGTTTTGTTTAGCCATGTAGGTTATTTACCTTTTTCAGTCATTGGGGGGTTCTCAAACAGGTAATTAGTTGGCTTGGATGGCACGGTACACTAATTACATAAAGAGATGAATGTATTCCATTATCTCTGAAGCTGTATTTGTTTAAAGATAACCGACACTTTGACCCTCACGTTAAATTCCCTGCAGAGGTCAAGGTAAATCTAAAGGATAAGGTATGTTGTCTACCTGCTCTTAGAGAAGAGGAACTTGTTTTATGCAAGTTATTGCATGTCTGATCATTCTCTTTTACACATTTCTCAAGAAGAGTTTCTCAGCTACTAATTTACATTGATGATCGTACATTTTATCTATTTATATTATGGATTAATTTTCTGTATTTCCTCTTTTGAAATGACTTGTACATCACTCAGTATTAAGCTCTCTTACTTGAAGATGAACTTGAATGTGGACTGACTAACAAAAGCTCATTATACACTGTCTGATTATCTGGACAACTTCCTGATAAAGAATATAATTTGGAGACTTCAGAATTAGTTGTAGTGTACAGGAGGTGCAAACAGTCTCCCATGTATGGGATATGGGTGTGAAATGTCCACCGTGAAAACAATTGCAAGCAGCTTATTCAGTCAGCTAGTTTCACCTGCCTTTGTTAATCCAGGCTATGGCTAAACAGCCCCCACTTGGTAGATACACACACAAGGTGGTAAAGAAAGAGAATAAATGAAAGGCAGGCTAAGAGTTTATTTATTTGGTTAACATTTGACTTATGACCATGCATGCTGCTCAACTGTTTCCCTACTTTAAGTCTGGCCCTGAAAAATGACAATTACAAGAAGGCACATATGATGCCAGTGAAAGGTAGGCAGACATGCAATAACAATTACCATTCCTGTTCTGATGCCAAGCATAATCATACAGTTGTCCTTCTCAGGACAAGGAATATATTCTTGTGGAAACAAAATCTGTAGCTATATAGCTTATATCAGATGGGGTGTCACCATCTCTCTACATTTTCTAATAGATATGCTTTCCCTTCTTCATGCATCCATATAATGCTTAATCCACTAATGTAAAGAACAGATGAGCTCTCAGAACAGGATAGGAATATTAGTATACTGTTTATGTACAATTAAGAAAAAGAAATTTAACCAGACTGGCTAGCCAAATTACCCTTATCTGTCACTTCATTTTTAATAGTATTTATTTCTTTTAAATGGCACCTTTTTGTGTTTGTCAGATTGCATATGTGTTGCTGTGCTCAAGGTGGTAGGAACTGCCATGAACTACTATAAAACTGATTCATTCAAGCAAAGTAAAAGTACATTTTATGTATTTTTTTAATTTCTCCATTTTATGATTTTTAAAAATCAGAATCTGATTATTTATATTTCTTATTTCAGTTAACTAAAAAAAATAGAACTAATAAAAACAGGTAAATGTAGTTGGCTTGGATAGCACTAGCTAACAAAGACAAACCCATATGGCTAATTTAGTGGATTTTTTCCCAAAGGAAATCCCAGGTGGCTGGACTGTGAAGTATTACAAGTCCACAGAGATGCAATAGGAGCTAAACACTGTTTCCAGTATTATTCTATAAAACAGTACAGAATGGTAGGTTTGGCAGCTATCCAAGGGCAACTGACTGTTTTATGATGAATTTACATTACTGAGTAGAAACTGTTGATACATTTATCATCGTAAAAAGAGTACCAAACTTCTTCTGTTAAAATTGTAATGATATTTAACTAATAACTATTTTCTTTAAGAGTATGTGCTGTTATTTTAATTTATGAGGTGTCTTGTAGTTTAAATAATGTATTTCGTCACTACCTGACAGAAAATAATAATATTTAAAAGTAACAAATTCTTATAATGCCAGTTAAGACATTTTATACGGGATATAAGCAGTTTATACTTCCACATGTAACATCTGGAGAATAAAAGTAAACTGTGCTATTCGTCTAGATGTAGGTGCTGAAATCTGCAGTGTTTCGCAAAAGACATATCTGAATACACAGCAAAGAGTGTAAATGGAACCAAGGTACTTCTTCACTAGCACCCTGGCAGTAGCAGTCAAATGACTCGTCATTAAAACATTCACTACAAAAAAGACTAAGCAGTGCAGACGTAATAACTATGTCATTCATTACGAGGAAGTTCTATGACCCGTCCAGTCAAAAACCCATGTATTGATCCAGTGGTCAGTTCCTCATCACAAAACTATGCTTTGCATATGATTTCTCAAATGTCACTGACTTTGACTTATTTTAAGGTTTATTTTATGTATTAGAACTGCAGAAATTACTGCATAACCCATAATGAATGCATATCCCTTTACATTTCCTTCTTTTTAATTTGCTGCATGGCTATTAAATCCTTCGCCTTACTTAATTAAGCCTTCCATTATATTTCAGCTTAGTGAGCAATGTTGTCTTTACTTTTTCCCTTGATTCTAACTTTGTAAAGCTTTGCCATGTAAACAAAACTTTTCATTTTACTTTAAACAGTTTGCTCTGTGATACCAAATATTCTCTTTTCATTCATTATTATTATTTTTATGCAGATTCTTTTGCTTTACTATAAATTTTTCTTCTGTATTGCCTGGATAATGACCAGAATAGACCCATCAGGATCAGAACATTTATCTTCTGAATGCATGAGTGAATAAATCTGCATAAGTGTTTAGAGTAGGTCATTTCACAGTATCTAAATTATTTAAATAGTCTTGTTTTATGGACTTCTTATCTTGTTTGCCTCACCCCCTGATCCAGAACATCCACGCAGCAGCAAACAGAGACTTAAAAGTAACTCACAGCTGTGAAAATATATGTGCGCAGACGCACACACACACACACACACACACACACACACACACACACACACACACACACACACACACACACACACACACATGAGTTTTAATGTTACCTCATCATCAGTAAAGCCAATCAGTATAGCAGCATGTCTGAAAAAAAATCTGCTACATGTTTCTGGCTTTTCCATTAGATAGCTGATGCTCACAAAACTGGAGTACAAATACATAAAACTCTCAATTACAATAGCACTCTTCTTTCTTATTTGAAAGACCATGAATTATGTTCCTTAAAAAGTGACCTGTACTGTTTTTATTTATGTATGTACAGTATGTATGTACTTGTTTGTTTGTTTACTTTTATAGACTGATACATTTCCATGTCTCATCTAACTACATTTTTCTTGGGCATAAGCAATCTTTGCTTTCTAAAATAAAACTTGAAAAAAATTTTAATAATCAGTGTATTTTCCCAAAGTGTTTTTACATGGAAAACAGTCCCTCCACCCCCTACACCCATACGTTCTATGCTAACTGTTAGAAAAATATGTATTTAAACATGTATAAAGTGCTAGTTTAAAAGCAAGTAGTATATAATGCATTTTATTCTATTTACAATATGGCAAAAAGAATGATTTTACATGTAGTGGCTTGAAGCTTGAAACTGCAGTGTGTTTGAACTCTGACCCTGGCAGTAGCTAGCCCAGCAAGTTTATGTCTCTCATCAATGATTATCTGCTGGGTCAGCAAAATTGAATGTATAAAGCATTGAATATTCTTATTTCTTCCTCTGAGATAATTGACCTTGTGAGTATATCAGAAGATAAGACACAGCTGCTCCGGGAAGAAAGGAAAGGCAGATTATCAGAAAGTGAACCGACCATTGTATTCGAGCTAGCCTGAGACCTTGGGAGAAAGAAACATTTACAGAAAGACATTATAATGAACCAGGTGCTTTGCAAGGCTGTATTATTCCCATGGGAAAACTTTTAAAATGTATAACATCAGCTTTTTCTTATGAATAGAATATTGTAGACCATAGTGATGTAGGTGCCCTGTGACTAACCACGTCAGTAAGGTGGGCACAGCTCAAATGTAAAGACTATATAAAATCATGTACTTCCTGCATCATGTCAGACAAAACTCTGTACTTGTATGGTTTTTTGCCTCCTGGTGTACACTAGTAAACTTTTGCATCTGAGCCTCCTGAGTTGTTATCATTTGTTTTTATTTAACAGTTTGGTCCTTTTGAACCGGAATTCCCTTGGTAAGCTGCAGATCAGAGTGTATCGGTGGTTGAATACTGCGCAGGAGAAGTTACCAAAAGGGTTCTTCTTGAAACACAAAGACCTCCGACTGAATTGTTGTCTTGAGAGGCTGGCCACTTTCTGATCTGCGGCCGAAGAGCGGTCTCGAACTGGTCAACCCAGGAGGCTCAGGTAGGAAATATTTGCCTTTTTTCTGTTTTAGATCAGGGACTAAGTTACAGTAAAAATGTCATTGTCATAGATTTGTTATACAGATCAGGGACAAAAGGAAATTACTGTATATTTTGTCAGAGAACAGGGAAACAGAATAAGGTAGACAGTTATTCTAGATAAACTGTGTAAGAAACTGAAATACCACGTGGTGAAAAGGGTTACGTAACATTTTTTAGAATGGAAAATCAGTGCACTAAAAGATCCGCCCCTAACTGATGACACAAAATATATGCAATTACAATGGACTGATAATGTAAGGTATTATACAAAATGGGTTAATAAATACGGATTTGATGGTAAATTAAACAAGATTTCATTAGTTAAACTTTTAAAACAGCTTAAATCTGACGCAGAAGGTCAGGCAAAAAAACAACAGCAATTAGGCATTCCTCAAGCACACAGGTGGATTGAGGAAGTAAACCAAAGGGAACAAAAAACTAAAAATGCAAAAACATTATTTTTAGACAAAGATATGGTAGATTATTGGAATGTTTCAATAACCATAGTGGTATGGCTATTCCTGAAAATCAGAAACATGATACCTCATATGAACAGCAACTGAAAAATGCATTTTTGAAAGGTTGCATTGCACCTATCAGTAGCTTTATTACAAAGCATATGATAGATCATCGAACAAGTAGGCTACAAGCCTTACTTGAATATGCCAGACATGCTGAAAGACACTTTAATAGTAAAAAGAAAAAGAAGACACAGGTCTTCACAGCTGAAGACAGAGCAGAGGTCTTTGTAGTAGTCAGGTAAAAAGGGTAAGAAAAATACCCAGGGAAATAGACAATCTGACAAAAGGTCAGAAGATTTTAAAGAAAAAAAGAAAAAAAAGGTGAGTGCTTTAAGTGCAGTAAGAAAGGACATTTAGCAAGGGATTGCAGGCTAAATAAAAAGGTGACTACAGAAAATAAAGATGATGAGGACTGACTATATGATAGTAATAAAAATCAAAAATCATCAGGGAAGAAAAACAAACAAAGGGCAAATGTAAATGTAGTGGAAGGAATAGAGGAAGTGCAGGCAAATGTAGAGAATAAAAAAAGTGAAATTTTAGATTTGGCATTACTGAGCTTGGAACTCTATTTGGCAGACACAAAACCGGAAGTTACACTTCTGGTGAAAGGAAGGGAAGTGAAATTCTGTGTGACTCAGGAGCATCACGAACTTTGATACACCCTTCAAAGTTACCAGAATATTCTGAATCACCTGAATATATATTAGTAAAAGCAGCAAATGGACAGCTATATAGGGAGCCACTCTCCCATGATATAGCAATAACTGACCCTGTTTCAGGCATGACTCAGAAAAGTAAAATTGTAGTTTCTGCAAAATGTTCAGTAAACTTACTGGGAAGAGATCTTATGCAGATATTTGGCATAGTGGTAGTCCCCACTATGCAGGGTATGGAAGCACAAGGACAAATGCATACTTTTGTGGTGCAACCGGAGGGTGAAACCTTTTACTGGTACAGCCAGGACCTAGTTATGACTGGTCCAGGGGCAGTAACCGAGGAACTGATGAATGTAGCCATCAGTGAGGCCCCCTCCCCTGACACTGATCAACAGCATTTGTTACATTGTACTCTATACTACTGTAGCATGCCAGGACCTGATAAAGAATATGAGCAAGAATTGTTCAAAAATCCTGCTAACAGATTAGTATTACGAAACTTGTATTGGGATACTGAGGGAAACAGTGTGGTAAGCTGTTCACTACCTCAGGAATTCATGACACTGTACAAATCTAATAGACTACCACATGTCAGCTTGACAAAGAATAAGAATGTAAAATGGGCAGACTTAGGAGAAAAAGTAACCAGATGGGAAAACCAAACTGATTTAGAATTATCAGAACAGGAAATACAAAAAAAACAGAAATTGAATTGGCTAACACAGACACATCCAGCTGTACACTTACAAACTAGTGAAGACAGCTGATTAGCATTCTTATTAGAAGAAGAAGAAAAAGCCTTGTGTAATATACCAAACACTCTTTGGTCAACAGGTAAATCAGATGTAGGACTTATTCAAACAGCAGGACCAGTAACTATTACACCAAAATCAGCATTTAGACCACAAAAAAGACAATACCCCTTGAGGAAAGATGCAGAGCAAGGAATCAAACCTATAATAGCAGCATTACTCAAGGAAGGAGTACTGGTAGAATCTCTTGATTCACCATGTAACACACCTCTATTTCCTGTTAAAAAAGCAAACGGGGAATGGCAGATGGTACAGGATTTACAAGCTGTAAACAATGCAATAATACCCAGTGCACCTACGGTGCCAGACCCACACACTTTGTTGAATGATTTAAAACCACAACAAAAATATTTTACTGTGGTAGATATAAGCAATGCCTTCTTTTCAATACCTATACATCCTAATAGCCAGTATTGGTTTGCATTTACATTTCAGGGTAAAAGATATACCTATACTCGGCTACCACAGGGATATTGTAAAAGTCCAACGATATTTGCACAAGAAATGGCAAGCAACCTGGCAGGGTTTACTCCACCAGGAGGTAGTCAGATTCTACTTTATGTAAATGACATCTTGCTAGCATCCCCTACCCAGCATTAATGCAGGGAAAATACAATAGCATTATTGAAATTTTTAGCAGCACAAGGACACAAAGTAAACAAAAGTAAGTTACAACTTTGGAGAAAACAGGTTAGATACCTAGGATATGTAATATCCAATGAAGGTAGAATATTAGATAAAGACAGAAAAACAGTAATTTTACAGGCACCCAAACCAGCAACCAAGAAGGAAATGATGTCCTTCTTGCAAACAACTCATTTTTGTCAAAGCTGGATATCAAACTATGCTTTAGAATCTGCTCCACTGGCTGATTTAATATATAAAACACCAATGGCAGCATAAAATGTATTACAATGGACACCTAAAGCAGAAACAGCTTTCTGCAGACTAAAACAATTAATAGCTTCATCACAAGTTTTAGGACTTCCAAATTATGACAAAACATTTTTTTCAGACCGTAGATTGTAAGCAGGGATACATGACGTCAGTTTTGATGCAACAGCATGGGGATAAGCAACGCCCCATAGCTTACTATTCATCACAGTTAAATCCAGTGGCACAATCATTGCCTCACTGTGTGCAAGCAGTAGTCGCAGCTGCAATGGCAGTACAGGCTTCGGCCTCAGTAGTGTTGTTCCACCCTCTCACATTGAGAGTGCCTCATGCTGTCACAATAATTTTACTGCAAGAAAAAATAGCATATCTATCTCCTGCTAGACATCTTTCATGTATGACCATACTGCTGAGCCAACCTCATATGGTAATTGAACGTTGTACAACATTAAATCCATCAACGTTACTTCCAACTCCTGTGGATGGCACACTGCACAGTTGCCTGCAGGAAATTGAGCAAATAACTTTGCCCAGACAAGACCTCACTGATATGCCTTTAGATGATGCTAAGGTGACATTTTATGTGGACGGTTCATGCAGAAAGGGTCCTACAGGGAAAAATCTAGTAGGGTATGCAGTAGTCACAAATACAGAGATTTTAAAAGCCCAACCCTTACAGCATAACCTGTCTGCTCAAGCAGCAAAACTGATAGCCTTAACACGGGCTTGTACTCTAGCGAAAGATAAATGTGTGAACATATATACTGATAGTCAGTATGCTTTCTCTACAGTGCATGTTTTTGCACAACAATGGGAAAATGGGGGAATAATAACATCTACTGGCAAACCGATTAATCATGCACAACTTATTTTAAACTTGTTAAATTCCATTCAGTTACCTACTAAGGTAGCTATTTGTAAATGTTTAGCTCATACAAAACAACAGGGTGCAATTTCAAAAGGAATGCAAAAGCTGATGCAGCTGCAAAGCAAGCAGCCTCAGACTCAAAAATTTTACTTTTAACCGAGAAATTACAACCCTCTGAGGTTTTAAATTTAGAAATGTTAAAAACAATGCAGACATTAACTACAAAAGCTGAGAAACAAAAATGGGAGAAACAAGGTGCAATCCTCGAAAATGGACTGTATATCTCCAAAGAGAAAAAAAACAATATTGCCGTCTAATTTATTTAAATATGCAGCTTTGTTGAGCCATGGGCAGTGCCATGTCTCAACAGGGGGGATGGTACAGTTAGTAAATCGAATATTCCAAACATATAGATTCACAAATTACACACAAAAATTTTGTGCAGCATGCCATGTCTGTAATAAACATCATGCACAAGGAGCATTCAAACCCAAGCAAGGGAGTTTTCCTGTACCACCATATCCGTTCCATACTATCTGTATGGATTTCATAGAACAGTTCCAAATGTAAAGGGTTTAACCCCCTTTGAAGTGATATTTGGAAGGGCATATTATGTGCCACAATGGAAAGCTCTCATGCCTGCAGAATTAGAGGCTGACAGCTCATTAGCTAGTTATGTTAGGAAAATGTTAACTAAAAAAACTGTTTTGCAGTTGAACTCTTTTTCAGATAAAAGACAGACCAGACCGTTGGAAGCAGTGCTGACCCCGGGGTCCTGGGTTTGGTTAAAGGTCACGAAGAGGAAGAATTGGGCAAGTCCAAAGTGGGAAGGACCGTACCAGGTACTGTTGGCGACGCCTACTGCAGTCAAAGTTGCTAAAAGGTCGTCCTGGGTCCACCTGACGCACTGTAAACCGGTAAAGAATTTTCAGCTTGATAAACATTTTGTGACTGACACACAACTAAGGCAGGATGACCAAGAGCAAAATGAGTAAAAACACAGATCAACCTCGGAGATATTGTTTAATTATCTTGCTAACTATGCATTTATTGACTATGATTGTGATGACTTTCCTTTTGTTGTGATTCTTCCTACATATAACCACACAAGTGAAAGTAGAGAAACGTGATGAACTATCTATAGACTGGCATCCAAACTTTAACACATACCTAGCTATGAAGCATGTATATGTAGAGACTATGAACATTTCAAATTGCTGGGTTTGTACTGCCATACCAACAGCATATGGAGGATTGTTAATGTCCGCTGTCCCCTTGGGGATAAATGAGACTTGGGAAAATTTGCTTTTTAATACAGGTTCTGTAAGATCACAGGACAAAATTGCATTGTATTTGCCTATTACACAGAGGGGAATTGTATGTTTGTATAAGAATAACACACTCCAAGTGGGTTGGAGTAACTGTAACATAACTATATCTTATAAATGCTATATTAAAGCCAAGATAAAGGCACTGTTTGTAACACAAATTATAATTCATATTTGAGCTTAATGAAAACAACATTAAGTAAAGTGCAGAGAAATCCTGTCTTGCATAAACAATTGTCTGTTATAGACAAAACAAAATGTTTCATTCAGAGCTAACCCGCATCAGTACCAAAGTAGAAAACTGTTATTTTATTTGTGGGAAAAAAGCATACAAATGGCTACCTGAGAATTGGTCCAGCAGTTGTTTTTTGGGTTATCTGGTTTCAGCTATAAGGCATACTGCAGAATTACCTCTAGGTAAAATACGAAATGTAAGAGATGTAGCCCGAAAACCTGAAGATCCTATCGGAAAACCTGTAAATCCAATGGGAAAAATCGAAGCTGGTTGGAAGAACCATCATTCTGTGAAAGATAAAAGAAAAATTGACTCATATGGACTTGAGTGACAGTGTTATATCCTGGGCTGGGATATTTCCAGCATATGGAGCAGTCAAATCAATCTTGGAGTTGAGAAAACTGTCAAAGCTTTTCGAAGTAATGAGTAACGCAACTTTTTCTGCTCTCAAACTAGTGACTGATGAACTGAATGCAATGAGAACTGTTGTGCTACAAAATCAAATGGCTCTTAATTAATGATCACCTAGAGGTAATACAGCAGGTATCGGCCATGACTGAACCAGGCCCAAACCCACTGACGAACTTTTTCCAGAGTCTATTTGGTGGGTGGGGTTCTATCCTAATGAATATTTTAATTGCTATTTGTGTTGGTCTGCTCCTATTAGGAGCATGTGTCTGTTGCGGGATTCCCTGTATGAAAAGATTAGTAAAAGATTTTGTTGACATATCTGTAACTGAAACCTTGTATCAAGACATTGAATTGAACCTATTGATTCCAGATGAAACTTGTTCCGAAATATAAACTTAATGACTTGCCTAGCTAAAAATCCTTAAAGGAGAAGGCTAGGAAATGATATAACATTGTTTATGTTTCAGAATAGAATAAAAGGTATTAAAAGGAGGGAAATGTTAGAAAAATATGTATTTAAACATGTATAAAGTGCTAGTTTAAAAGCAAGTAGTATATAATGCATTTTATTCTATTTACAATATGGCAAAAAGAATGATTTTACATGTAGTGGCTTGAAGCTTGAAACTGCAGTGTGTTTGAACTCTGACCCTGGCAGTAGCTAGCCCAGCAAGTTTATGTCTCTCATCAATGATTATCTGCTGGGTCAGCAAAATTGAATGTATAAAGCATTGAATATTCTTATTTCTTCCTCTGAGATAATTGACCTTGTGAGTATATCAGAAGATAAGACACAGCTGCTCGGAAGAAAGGAAAGGCAGATTATCAGAAAGTGAACCGACCATTGTATTCGAGCTAGCCTGAGACCTTGGGAGAAAGAAACATTTACAGAAAGACATTATAATGAACCAGGTGCTTTGCAAGGCTGTATTATTCCCATGGGAAAACTTTTAAAATGTATAACATCAGCTTTTTCTTATGAATAGAATATTGTAGACCATAGTGATGTAGGTGCCCTGTGACTAACCACGTCAGTAAGGTGGGCACAGCTCAAATGTAAAGACTATATAAAATCATGTACTTCCTGCATCATGTCAGACAAAACTCTGTACTTGTATGTTTTTTTGCCTCCTGGTGTACACTAGTAAACTTTTGCATCTGAGCCTCCTGAGTTGTTATCATTTGTTTTTATTTAACACTAACTATAACTGGATCCAAGTTCAATGAATCTTGGGGGAAAGAACATTTCACAAATTGTAGCGACCACCTTTAGGAGAAAAAAAATCATCAATTATTGATTGAAAATGCATTGCTCATTGTTCTGTAATCTGCAGTGCTTATTTGTTAACAATTATTTATTTTAAATTATATAATGACTGGCCGTTAACATTCGAAAATGAGCATGCTGATTGGTCAGCCCAACCAATGTGCCCATTGTAAATCGAGCATATACCAATGGAAAAAAAAGTCCGGTCACCTGGAGTTTCTTCCATTAATATATGCTACCAAAATTTTACTTTTGTTTCAGCATTGTTGTACTATATATCAGTGACCACTTTGTTTCATTTAAAAAAAAAAAAACTTACAAAAAAACGAGACTTCAAATGAATAAGTGAGTCAGCACTGTGAAAAATAAAAGGATAATCAGGTACGCTATGCAAAACTAATGAAACGTACCTCATTATCCTTTTATTTTCTCTGTCCCATCTCTCCCATATGTTGAAAGTCCCCAAGTTTATTTTTTTAATTAAAAACAAAAAGAAAAAAAGCAACAGAGATCTTCCTTCCTTTCTACATTGCTTCCTTTACACAACATTGATGTACTGAGCATGAGTGGGAACGAAAGCACCATGGTCAATAATTATATATTACCCAATGAGAATACTGGGACTGATGCATGGGATAAAGCATCTACGACCTGCATCTGTCTATTAGTGATACAGGTGGTAATCTTGGGAAAATTTTTCTATTTTCCATCCATAAAGCTAAGTTACACTTGAATATGGACAAGGATGTACTTTGTTTTATGTGGAGCCACTGTATCCTCTGTAAGATATATAACTATCCCTCCAAATTGTTCTGTTGATATTACAGAAGGGGTTTATATTCCCAGACTCAGTATCCCTGATGCCATTTGACTTGCCAATGTGCAATAAATTCATCAATAATAGGTCAGAGGATGCCTTGATGCAAGACACAGGTCATCTGTTATCAGTCTGTAGGATACCGAGTATAGTGACATAACTCTGAGTCGGTCCATGTTGGACATGTTGTTTATGCCTTATATCCTTTTAGTAAGGTATCTCTCTGGACATTACTGTGGTTGCATGCATCTGAACAGATACATGCCAAAGGAGACATTATATTCAATGGCTGGCCTATTGAGGACTGAGTATAGGGGAACAATGACATCCCTAGAACTAGGCACAACCCATTTGTTTATAAGCTGTTCAGTATAGAAGGACTTTCTTACAACAATGGACACACATTGGTAAACAAGGCCTCCTCAATCCCCATGTAAGTACCCGTCCACTAAGATCCACTAATAAAGTTCTAATTGAATTAACCAGGAGTAAAAATAGCTCAGCTGACTCTCTATACTCCTACTACATTGCTAAACCGTGGAATGCCTTACCATGTGAAATTAGAACTATAAGTAGCTTAAAAAACTTCAAGCATCACATTAAAGCCCACCTCACCAATTCCTGGACTTGTACATGTACTGGGCATGGGTAGCCCAAACCATGGAACTATCTGATTTTAAAATTTTAATTGCATATGTAATGAGCATTGAATTTAAGCCATATGACTACCTTATGTTGTTTTTTTTTTCTTTCTCACTGTTAATATTTACCAGATTCTAAGTCTTCAGTTTGTTATGCTACCTGTACATAAGACTAAGTATCGTAATTGCACTCTTATTGTATACAATGTCACTACCTGCTACTACTGTAAGAACGGTCTTCTAGAAGCATTGTTATACAAGATTATTAGTCTTGCCTCCCACTTAACCAATTTATTCTGTTCTAATCTTTTTACCGTTATGAATGTCTGTTACTATTTTTTTCTTTATTATGTTGTACAATTTTCTTTCTACTAACAAAATAGTTTATGAACAATGGAGCTTTTCTCCCCAGGCCTCCACTGAAAAAGGGTTTTATGCCCAGTCGGACTCTCTCGGTAAACAAATGTAAAATAAAATAAATAAAATAAAAATAAAAAAGTTAGGTCACTGTCCACATAGTTCCCAAATCCTGAACTACTGAGTAAATTCTGAGGGGTATATTGTTAATGTTGTAATTCCCTGGAATAGATGACTTCCCAAAGGATAAAATAATGCATTTTTTGCATTTTGTTTCAGTCCATGATTTTGGGACCCGTCATTTATTTAGGACAAACCTTCCTATAGGATGGCTAAGTCATTCGGGGATTCAATGACTGCTCCTAGCTTGCGGTCATCTGCAAACTTAATCAGTCAGAGTATTGACTTTTACTTCAAAAAAGTAGATAACAAACAGGAGATATCCTAACACAGAATCCTGGTGGACTCCACTGGTGACTGGCCTCTTTGTAGAGGTAACTTCCCCTATTTGGATTTCCCCACATCCTATCTGTGAGCCAGTTGGCAATCTAGCGGGTGACATAAGAGTTTATTCCCAGTTTATTTAGGTTTTCTATTACTATTACTACGACTGCTACTATTATTATTATTAATATCTTTTTTTTCACTTTTTAAATTGTCCGGCTATTTTATATTCTCAGCATGTTGTTCTTGCAAATGTTCAACCAGTCTTTCCAGGATCTCAAGTCATATTTTTCTCTCCCCAACCCTTATGTAGCAAGAGGCATTTCTGTCTGGATTTTCAGTTCTTTGTTTTCGCCAGTTTGGAATGCTGATAGCTTGATAATATGTAATGAACTGCAAAGCTCAAGGATAGCCTTTTTAAGTATGCCAGAGAATGAGGCACTAACAGGAATACAGGCATAGCTGGCTTTACTATTATCAAATCCCTTCTGTGTCCATTCTACTACACAAGCTAATGAGAGGAGATAAACACAGCAGATGTTTGTGTGGAACAAGTAGAATGAGGTATGATGCCAGACTAATTGCATAGGAGTCGGTTGTACTTTTCAGAAGACCTTAACTTACTGGATATATTTTGTTAGATAAGTATGAGTGGAAACCAGTATCAAGTGTGAGTGGAAACCACCGTTTCAAATCCACTACAGTCAATTGCATGCTTTCATATAGATTGTGCAGCTCTGGGAAAAAGTAGAACTCTTCAGATATAATAATGCCAAAAGAATACATAGGCTGACTATAGTCATCTTAGGGATCAAAATTTGCATTTATACTTTATGTTTGTGTCAGATAAATTTAAAAATGAAGTAAAATAGTTATGGAGGTGCTTTTCTGTAAGCAACACATATTTCATTGAATAGTACTTTGCAAAAGCATCAGCTGGATGATACAATTCATTCAAAGCTTTAGTTTAATAAAACTTACACACACACACACACACACACACACATATATATATATATATATATATATATATATATATATATATATATATATACTTGTGAACCTCTGCTATCTCTGAAAAAAGCAAAAAAACAAAAAAATCTTGCTTTTTTCCCACTTTTCTGAGATTTAAAAAAGTTAAGTTACAGGCTTGCTGTTCTGAACTGTTTGTAAGTTTCTTGGAGTCCATTTTTTGCTTGGGCTAAAGGGAAGTCTCTCTGTTCATCAGTGGCAGTGATAAACATTGAGCAGCCTGTCTGCCCCTGTGGGAGTGGTTACTGACTTGAAACTGTAGTTTTATTGGCCATTTTGGGTCAATTCCAAACTCCTTGATCTTCCTCTCTTAAATCCCTCTTTTGCGCGGTTTTGCTCGTTTTTGTGCATAGCGCAACAACGGGCAGCGCCGCCTAATTGGGTTTAAACTATTCCTGGCTCCACAAAGTCTGCTCTTCTCTTTTTTCCTTAGAACTGCTCTATCTCTCAATTTAAACACCATATTCTCATTCTAAGGCCCTTCACTGGTCCAAATAAGTAATCTTACAAGTTAGCACTATTAAACCATAAGCACTACTTACTCTTATACTCTCTACGATTACCTTGTCCCCTATTGGTCCATCTTAATTCAGTTTCCCTATATTACTCTAGCATGTCCAAAGGTCAGTCAATGGTTTCCTCTCCAGTCCAGCTGGTGAATCTGGGAATTTTGAGGCAATGTTACAACTGTCTCATGTACACAGACAACCCTCTCCTCCTTCAAACAGGTTCAAATATATGTGAAAGATGCAACCATATAGCCAAACTTCAGGCTGAGCTCTCTCATCTCAAAACTGGTGAAACCAGTCAGGAGGAGAAGGTAACCTCACACAACACAATTCCAGTATCACATAGTCCCACCACATCAGCGAACCAAACACATAAATACACAAAAACATACTCGGAGGCTCTAAATAAAAATCTACCTAAGCAACAGAGACCTCCAAAGCAGACATCCAAGCAAACGCTACCCCAAAACAAAACACGCACAACACATAGCCCACAAAGTCAGTGTGCCAAGCAGCCACAGCCCTTAAGGCTGAATAACACACCTGATACTCTTGTAATAGGTGACTCTATTGTCAGACACACTGATGTCCCGCTCACCAGGCTGAATAAAGAGAAGGTCACAGTGAGCTGCCTGTCGGGCACTAGGATCCGCCACATAACGCAAGCACTCAGGTCACTCCAAAGCAAATACAAATATGACTCAGTCATTGTACATGCTGGTGTGAATGACTTGAGACGTACCTCCCTGGACTACATGAAAAGAGACATAGAGGAGCTCTCTGATCATGTAGCCCAGGCCGGTATGACCCTGACCTTGAGCAGCATCTTACCCTCACCCAGAATGATGCCACAGTACAAAGACAAAATGATCGATTTTAACAATTGGCTAAAATTTTGGTGTCATTCTAAGGGGATCCAGTGTCTGTCAGCCTGGGATGACATGCTCGACAAGCCATGTTGCTTTGCTAGGGACGGCTTGCACCTGTCACCACTGGGCTTTCGGATATTGGCAAAGGCTCTTGCCACCCCCATAGTGCCTTTTTTAGGCAAGGCTCAAAAGTCAAACCCACCTCCATAGACAGCACAAGAAACAAGAAACTAAGGGTAATGCTGCTAAATGCCAGAAGTCTTAACCTCAAAGATGCACGCACTCGAAGCTCTCCTCAGTATGGAGAACATCGATATCTGTGCAGTGACAGAAACCTGGTTCAAGGCTCCAGAGAGCACCCCAGCACCACCAGGTTATACCTCATATCATGCTTTTCCGCCCCAAAACCTGGACCGAACCACAAAAGGAGGGGGAGTTTCCATATTTATCAAGGATATCCACACCTCCAGGTTAGTGGCATTGCACAAAGTATCGGAGACCATCCATGTGCAACTAACAGTGGGCAAGACTGCTTTTCAGTTTATAGCATCCTACAGACCACCCTCTCAAAGTCAGGAATCCCACTCGGCTTTCCTGAAAACATTGGAGAACATGAAGATCTCTCCGAACACCATTATATTGGGCGACTTCAACTACCCAAACATAGACTGGGAGCACTACTCAAGCCCCAGCACCTTAGCCCAAAGGTTCCTGGAAATTATAAACTTAAATGCTATGAAACAACTAGTCACCACTCCCACAAGAGGGGATAACATACTAGACCTGATCATTACCAACATGGGGACTCTATGCTCCACACCTGAAGTATATCCCTCATTGGTAAGATCAGACCATAAATTAATTTTACTGGATGTCCACATCCCGACCCCACCCCCAGCCCAGAAAACCACAGTGAAAAACTTCTCAAAAGCGAACTTCTCACTTCTCAAAACCGAAGTGGAATCCTTCAAGGCCCCAGGGCCAGTGGAAACTATGGCCCAAACTGCAGAATCCTATATAAACGCATTCTACGGACATCTCCAGGAATGCATGGATCATGCTATCCCAAACAAAACCAAAACCCAAACATCCAAAGGCAGGCATCCAGTCTGGTGGACCCCAGCCATAAATAAACTATACAACAGAAGGAGGAAGATACTACATGATAGAGCAAAATCTCTAATAGGGAAGGCATCTCTGATCAGTACTAGCAAAAAATTACGATCCCTCATAAAATCCTCCAAGGCCAGCTTTGAGAGAAAAATTGCTCAGGACACTAAAGACAATCATAAGGCTTTTTTCAGTTATGTCAGGAACCTGGGATGCAACTCCCAGACTTGTTCTGAGTTGATTCTAAATGACAAAAAATATACTGAACCCACAGACATCGCCAATATCCTGGCAGACAGGTTCAGTGCAAACTTCTCCACCCCCTCCCCCCCAAAAAAAGAGCAAGTATCTATCCCAGCAGAGGGCTGCCTCCCAAACATCTCTGATGCTCAGGTGAAGGCTGCCCTCTCCAAAGCAAAAAACACTGCTTCCATGGGACCAGATGGCGTCCCGGGTTGCGTCCTATTTGAACTCCAAGAAGAACTAATCCCACAAATAAAACAGCTGTACAATCTCAGCCTCACTACAGGATATGTGCCCACAGAATGGCGTACAGCAACAGTGGTCCCACTTCACAAAGGTGGAGCCTCTACGGACCCTGGAAACTATCACCCCATAAGCCTGACTAGCTTAGTCTGCAAGGCTATGGAGAGGATCATCATGGAGCTTATAAACAAAGACATTGGGGACCTACAGACACTAGATCCTACCCAGTTCGGCTTCGTCAAGGGCAGATCCTGCCTTTTGAACCTGGTTGACTTCTTCGAAACAGTCACCAAAGCCATAGATGAAGGGAAGGTAGTCCACACAGCCTATCTGGACCTAGCAAAGGCATTTGACACAATACCCCACTCGGGCATCATAGATAAGCTATCCAGCTTAAATATAAACCCCTATGTCACAAGATGGGTCACAAACTGGCTCAAAGACAGACCCCATAGAGTGAGAGTTGCTGGAGCCATGTCAGACTCGAAACCGGTCACAAGTGGCATCCCACAAGGTTCTGTCCTGGGACCGCTCTTGTTCGGTATATACTTTTCCAAGGTACAGGCCAACGTGGGAGGACTATGGCTCACCAAGTTCGCAGAAGACGGCGAACTAGGCGCCATAATCAACTCTCCAGCTGACAAAAACATCCTTCAAAAAGGTCTCACAGAGATGGATAACTGGTGCCAGAGCCATGGTCTAAAGCTAAATGCCAAAAAGTGTATAGTCATACCCTTTGGCAAAAACAATGTGCCCATAAATTACCACATAGGCGGTAACCCATTAAGTACAGAGAAAGAAATTAGGGATCTGGGGACCCAAGTTGATAGCAATCTCTCCTTTGACAACCACATTGCCAAAGTGGTTAGAAAGACCTTTTACATAGCCCACCTCATCATGAAAGGATTCACCTCTAGATCAAGAGAGGTAATCGTGCCCCTTTATTCATCCCTCATCAGGCCCATCATAGAATACAATGCCCCTTTTGGGATGTACCTTACCCGACACCTGCAGCAATTAGAAAGACCCCAAAAGTACCTCACCAAGAGGATCAAGGGACTCAAACAGATGCCATATGCTGCTCGGTTAAAAAAACTCCAGCTCTACTCAGTTACATACTGCCTACTTTGAGGCGATCTATGCCTGACATATAAAGCTATGTCCAATCCAGAATTAATGGACATGCTCCACCTCAGTAAATCTAAATCCCTTAGAGCCACACGCTCGAGGGACTTGAACCTCAGCACAGGTGCGATGACAGTTGCATTCAAAGGGATAACCAGCTTATACCATACTATATCAAAACTGATAGCTATGAGGAATGCCATAATAAAGCTAGAGGGACAAATCTGTGACAAATACAGTAGGTGTCTTTGTCACTGGCTGGCACATGTACTCCCCACTGATGTTGTGTTAGGACCTGCATATGTGTGTATATGGTATGGCAGTCATCCTTGTTGGCAACAGCAGGGGATACTTAAAGAAACACTGCTAATGTCGGGATATATGTGCACCAAAGGACTGAGGTACTGAAGAGTATAGGGTATTATGTAGATTACGCAGTCCATGCTTTTACCATATGTAGTGACAAATGTACATGGAGATGTTGTCTTGATATTGTGGGTGACCTTGTTACCAGTGCAATTGCATACCTATGCACATGCAGGCACTATTGCTAGCTTTTTATTAAATCCCCCCACCCCCATTTCATGGTTACTCTTCTTTAAGAAGTTGGACATATGATTACCATACATTTGTAGAATACTAGCAGAAGCATACTATCTCACTGTTGTCTTAACATATGCAACGTGCCACTATTCTTCCGAATATAATAACTGAAATATCAAGTATAAGTTCCAAAATATACTGTTAGTCTAGTAATCACCTTGAACCTACAAGATATGACACAATTGGCATAATTGTTAAGGTCCTCACCTCCCATGCACAAGGTGAAGAGCCTGTGTCAAGTTTACATATCCTCTTTGTGTCTCTGTGGAGTTCTTCCAATTGCCCAAAATCATACTGGTTGTTTGCACCTTAAACTCACACAAGGATGGCATTATGGTGCCTGCTGCAGGGAAAAATGTATATACCAACCACTTTGGGCATCAGCTATGCTGCTCGGTATCCTCTGGATAGCAGAATGTGAGCGGTGTCAGGGATAACTACTTGATGGTGTGGCTCTAGATCACCTGGTCAGCTGGACTAATGTCACCAAAAATGGGTATGGGTATTTGCCAATGATAAGAGGGTTGAGGACCTGGCCTACTCTGACTTACACAATGCCAATGGTGGGAGATGTCTATGTGCCCATATTGGCCAGTGTGTGCCTACCATAAAGCCCAGCAGCCTTGGTCAATAAGCTACTAGCTGGCTGGTGTCCAGCTGCCCAGCTCAGGTTACCTGGGATAGACCTGTTGAGAGAAAGCTGGATCTAAAACTAATCAACCTGCCATAAATTAACTTATGATTACTATACTTGGTACATTTTTACTAACAGGATGCAGCTTGAAAGTGGATGACCTGATGGCAAGAAGGCTGGACATCCTCTGTATCCAGGAGACAAGATGGAAGGGCAGTGCAGCAAAGCCATTTAGCTTAGGATCCAGTGTCTACCACTCAGAGAGGGGACAGGCTGGAAATGGTGTGGGAATTGTTGTGAGGGAGAAACCTCAGGAGACAATGAGAGATGCCATCAGAATTAGTGACAGACTTATGGCAATCAGACTTTATTGTAAGCATCATACCTCTCAGATGTACAGATTTTCGCAGACTGTCCAGATTCATGCATCATATTTTTGGTTTGTTTTTCATAAAATTGTGGTTTTCTGGCAAATTAGTAGCAAGTCATTAAAGATTGAAGTTAGAAAACAACGACAGACATTTGAGTTTCAAACTTCATACCCTTCAGAAAATTCATGCTAATGCAAGACCTGTTATTCTATCAACTGTCTAAGTTTATAAGACCAATAATTAAAAATTGTCCCTATTTGTGGGCCTTTGTCCCACTTTTATTTATGGTTTTGTCCAGAATTCTTTTTCTAAGAGGTTGAGAGGTATGGCATCGATAGAGAGCTATTCATGATCTCAGCTTATGCCCTACAGCAGGGTTGTGATACTGAGGAAAAGAGTGCAATCATGCAGCATTTGCAGGACCTACTAGATAAAGCAGGACAACATGAGTTGGCATCTGTAATGGGTGACCTGAATGCACATTTCGGGACAGAAAAAACAGGGTATGAAGACTACCAGTGTCCATATGAGTGGGCCATAAGGAATAAAGAAGGAGAGACCATCCTAGACTTTTGTCAGGCAAATGGCTTGATGGTGGCCAACTTATGGTTTAGCAAGAGAGACAGTCACAAGATCACATACAACAGTGGCCAACATGCAATGCAAGTAGACTTCCTCCTAGTTAGAAAGGAGTACTGGAGTAGAATCAGTGATTGCAAAGACATCTGCAGTGAAACAGTTGACCCACAGCATAAACAACTAGTTGCCACAATCAGCTGCAAGCAGTGGACAGAGAAAGCTCTAAGGTCAACAGAGAACAGGCTGAAGACCTGGAAGTTGACTGAGGAGAAAGTACAAGATTCAAGGAATTACTTAGTGTCCTCTGGAAGAAGAAGAAATAAGTCGAATTTAAGAAGAATGGTAGTGTCTCAAAATAGCATATGTGAGGACTATAGAACAGTTATGTATGTAAATAAGCTACACAAGGAAAGCTGTTGGTGGAATGAAGAAGTCCAGGAAGTCATCAAAAGAAAGAAGTATAGGAGAAAATGGGTGATAGAAAAGACGACCAAGGCTAAGAAAGAATACTGATTGGCTAATAAAGAGGCTAAGACAGCAGTTTGGAAATCAAAGGCCAAGACATCACTGGCATTATACGAGCTTTAGAAAAGCAACTCAGCAGATGGCACAAGGAAACTATATTAGGTTGCAAAGCAAACACAGTAAGATAAAGAAGGTATTTATCAGACACCCTTCATAAGGGATGCCAGCAAAAACCTATTCACCAGTCTGTAGTAGATAGAGAGAAGGAATACTTCCAGCAGCTTCTGAATGAAGAAAACCTCAGTGAAGCTATGTTGCCTATGCTAAAAGTGGAAGAGGAGCACAACCTAGAGGAAGCAAGAACAGCACTAAGGAAAATGAAGTCAGGGAAAGCAGCAGGTTCAGATGAGGTCACAGCAGGTATGATAAAGATGCTGGGTGAATTAGGGGAGAAGTGGGTACAGGGGTTACTCATAGCAGTGTGGACAGAAAGGTCTCTCTCAGATGACTAGAGAATAATCATTCTAGTGCCATTGTACAAGGTCAAAGGGATATTCACAACAGTGTGTATTATAGAGGTGTCAGACTCTTGTCACACCATGAAAGTTCTGGCAAGGGTAACTGATAAATAAATGCACAACGTATTTATTTATTTAACATTTTTTGACCAGGAAAGTCTGATTTGGAATGAGCCATTTTCAGCAGATGCCTGGGGAGAAATTCTCCAGATGTATGTCTTTGTAATGTAGGAGGAAACCAGAGTACTCAGAGGAAACCCACATGAATACAGGCAGGACATGTCCGGGTGAGAATCGAACCGGAAAACCTCTTGCTGTCAGGTGAGAATGCAAACCACTGCACCACTGCACCGCCCAAAAGTGGCACTGAATCAAGACAGATGGTGACAGTTGACATGACACCTTAACTTCATGTAGAAAATGGGAAAAGGGGATTGTTGTTGATGGTGATAATGATGAAGTAGAAGAAAGTAAGATGGAAGATGAGCATTTCAACTTCAGCTCAAGATGCAGCAAAACTGACCCAATATTTGCAGTGAGACAGATAGTTGACAAGAAGATATTATTAGTTATTTTGCAGTCACCCTAAGGTTTACGGATATCAGCTGAGTATGACAACCCTGTGTTTCCAAATGTTAGCCAAATATTCCACTTATGTTGTACTAATAATGCAATAAGAAGGCAGAAACATGTATGTCCACAGCTAGTGGGATTTGGCTTTATTGGCCTGAATTTCTTCAAAAATAGACAAAAGAAAAAGTCATGGATGTTCAGAATTACCATTTAGCTGAAACACCTGATGTCCTTAAAGGGTAATTTGCATATATCCCCTTATGCCTCTAATACAAGAAGTTTAAGGAATCACACAGTGGAAACTCTAGCTTTGCTAGATTTTTCTTTTTTTTAACTGATTGTTTTTTTCTCTGTGATCTTTTTACTCATTGTTTAAGAAGATAGAGATGAGGAAAGAGTCTATTTGGGAATTCCTAGACTTGGATAAAGTATGATAAGGTCTCAAAAAAGATGATTTGGGCAACGTTGTGAAGGTCCAAAGTCCCAGAAACATTATCAGAGTTAGATCTGGCTATGTACAAGGGTCCAATGGCACAAATATGAACAGTGTTCAGACTCACTGAGGGGTTCCCAGTGGGAGTTGGCATGCATCAGAGTTCAGTTCTGAGCCTACCTCTGTTCATACTGGTGATGGACTACATTAGCAAACAGGTGAGAGGGGACAGATCAACAAAGCTGCTATAGGCAAACATTGTGATATTACAGGCAGACTGAACAACCTCAGCCAATTATACAAGAATAGAAAACTGAAGACACGCAGGATGAAACTGGGTGCAGATAAAACAGTTGTCACTGCAGCAAATGGGGAAAATTAGAAAATGGTAAAAATTGAGATAGAATGGAAAATAGTAGAACAGGTTAACATCTTCAGTTATCTGGGGGGGGTTGAGGAGAATTAAAGTCTGAATGAGGAGGTCAGTGCTAGAATCAGAGGGGCTGAAGCTAACTAGCAGAGTGTCATGGAGTACTGCTAAAAACCTGAAAAGTAGGGTTTTAATGACAGTGGTGTAACCAGTACTACTGTGTGGTACAGAAATCTGGGCAGTAAAGGCAGAACAGTTGAAGAAGCATCAGGTGAAGGAGATGAAGTGCCTCAAATGGATAGTAGGATACACACTGCTGGACAGATGAAGAAATGAGGACAGCAGAACAGAAGTCCAAATAGCTCCAACTACAGAGAAGGCCAAAGAAAACTGATTTCAGTGGTTTGCCAACCTGTGCAGGAAAGCAAAATACAATTTGGTGAAGAAGTCAAGAGGAAACAAGGGTTTCTGGCAAAGAGATGGATGGATTGTGTGACAGAAGACTTGTGACAGTCAGGCGTGACCATTGAATAAGGTAGGAAAGTGGCACTGAATCAAGACAGATGGTCACAGTTGACGTGACACCTTAACTCCATGTAGAAAATGGGAAAAGGGGGTTGTTGTTGTTGATGATGATGATGATGATGAAGATGATAGTGATGATGCCCCAAATACCATATCAGTGTTGTAAGAAAAGTGTTAAGTTGTTATTCCTATCTGATAAGTCCAGTGAGTGGTAATATTCATTGTCAAAAACAAATAAGGCAAATTATAAGATTTGAATTCCCTAGAACTGCCTGCTGTCAAGTTAGCTCATCTGGAATAATACTAAACTGATTCAATTTAACTTTTATGAATTTTCACATTCTTTAAATATATGGGGCAAAATACATAAAATATCCATTTCCCCTGCATTATAAATTCTACACATAGGATAAAGTCTGAAGAAGTAGGTTGCCTTCTTGTGATTTGTGAATTAAGGATTGTGATATGTTATATACTGACTATAAAACAGTTTAGTGGATGGAATATAGTTCTGTGAATAATTCCATAAATTTTCTCCATAGGATTCCATTTTCAAGTGCTGAGCCAATATTGCCCCGCATTTTAAAATGAAAAAAAAAAGTATTATAAAATTGTATCTTTAAGATTAAATCCAAGTCTTAAAATGTAATTCAGAGTGCTACTTATTTTATTGTTTGGTATTATATACATTTTATTTTATCTAAAGGAGAGCTAACAAGTTTTGACTTGATGCAAATAATCTTAATAGCAACAGTACAGCCTCTTCATAATTTATGATGATTACAAACCTTTTTAGCAGATGTAAAACCTTTTACAACAAAATCATAATTAATCACATACTTCATACGCAGGAAATTTTTGTTGCAGAGTCTTTCACTCAAAAGCAAAACACTGAGATTATTTATTACAAGCTAGAATAAAAGCAATGTTTTACTGACAATCCAAAAATTTAAAAAGATTATTAAAATTGCAAAGTAAACTGATACATTGTTTGGGAATTTTGAGTTTAGCTAATGGTTTCTTGTGCAAAAAGAGGCCATGCCATATTCTTAAAATCAATTCTGAAAGATATTTCCCCAATAATAAGACTAAGCTGGTTTCTCCAATTCGATCCTCGGCTGGGGTGCTTTCTGTGCGGAGTCTGCATGTCCTCCCTGTGGTTGCGTGGGTTTCCTCCGGGTGCTCCGGTTTCCTCCCACTTCCCAAAGACATGCTGTAGGTGGATTGGACACTCTAAATTGGCCCTAGGTGTGAGTGTGTGCCTTCTGTGGAAGGTTGGGTGCTGGGCTGGCAACTCAACACTGTAAAACTCCACTGCCAATCATGAGCAGACAGGTGATCCGCTGTGGTGACCCCTAACCGGGAAAAGCCGAAAGAAGAAGAAGACTAAGCTGGTGTCCACTCATTGATAGCAGCGGTATTGCCAATTGCTTGAAAAGGCTTACTGATCTGCCTATTTATAAATAATAATAGCAATTAGCTAACTTATGGCCACATAATTATTTCAGAGCAGCTAATCTTTAATCAGCAATATGCTTATGCATTGTTTTAATTCTTTGCATAGTTTTTTTCAAACAAACATTTGGAGTAGTCTGGCATGTAGAATTTGTATAAAAAAATAATGAGAAAATAAATTAACTTTGATTATGGATGCTTTTGCAATTAATGAGAACTTAATTGTTGTCGATCTTTGTGGGTCTTGTTTGACTAAATTTTACGTTTTTTTAAAACATTGCCAAAGGGGATAATTGACAATTTTATTTTTCAGACTTTTATTCCAAGGTATGTATACTAAAACATTAAATATTGTACAATCATCTTGAAATGGAAACTGAATAGATTTACTTAGATTAAGCATTTAATTAGATTTCAAATAAATAAATACACAATTGACTCTTAAAAATTTAGCCAGATCACCTACTGGAGAATAAAAATAAATATTAATATTATATGCAAAAGCAGTATGTGGTATAGAGAATCCATTAATTTTGGGGTAAAAGATTCAGGCTTTCTTCAGCAGATATTAAAATAAGGGTTCTACTTATAAATTAAGCATGTGGGGAAAGGGGAACCCTGCTTAGTACAGTTTTAATATTTATGGGCTGAGAATATGACTCTTTGATATTCAACTAAGTAGTTAGATTGGAATATAGGATGATATTCTTCGTCATTACCAGAACACGATAATGGTATCCGCATTGTCTGCTAATGAGCACAACAAAACCACGATTCATAGAGGCCACTTATGCTAATATGTGATACCCGGAAATAAGCCTAATAAAATGAAATCATAATGAGATGCAAATAAGAAATGATGTAAAATGACTTAGGCTGATGAAGTGGCCTCCAGCCTACTTGTGATTCATAGTCAGATTTTTGTGCTTTTCTACACTGTCTGTAGATTCATTAAAAAAGCAGATTCATGCTGATTCTGTCTGCTTTGTAATCCATAATGATTCTATCACTTGCTGTTAGCCTAGCTATTTGCTGGTGTAAGCTGCTTGTCTTGGACATGTCAAAATCACTTGCACTCAGTGGCACATACCAGCAAAGAAGGCAGAGATGTAGGCAAAGAATAGCACACTATAAGGCGATACCTGGTTCAGAGTACACAGGGATATTATAAGGGTCTTAGTGAGATTGTATGAAACTCACAGGGTTTTGAGGGATGTGTAGATTTACTATCCCTGTGGATACTAAAGTATGCATAGCCCTTACTTTACTTGCCATGGGGACCTTTCAGAGATAGACTGGGGACATGCTAGTTATCTCAAATGATTTTGCTTAAGGATATTTCAGCAGTTCCTGGACATAGTCATGGCACACATGGATTAGTACATCAATTTCCCAGGGTCACCTCAGGACTGAGTCAGGACTATGAGTGACTTTTATGGGGTGGCACATTTCCCTGAAGAAATTTGGTTGTGATAGATTGCACATTTGTTGCAATATGGACCCCATCTAGTCCACAGGGGGAGCAGTACCACAGTAGGAATGGCTACCATTCCATCAACTTCCATTTAGTGTGTAATGCATGAGGGTGCACCACCAAAGTCTCTGACCAGCATCCTGGTAGTGCCCATGATTCTCACATCCGGCACACTAGCCCACTCTACCTCCTGTTCCTGCATGATAGGATACCCAGTGGTCATCTTGTCGGTAAGTGGAAAATATTTTTCTTTCTATTTTATTTTAGTAGTTATTCATGATAAAATGGATTACCGAATACTAAACCACTTTTTTATTTATTTTGTCTATCATCCGTTCTCTATCTCTGTATCTCTCTTTCTTTTTCTTTCAGGTGATGCTGGATATCCAATGGAGCTATGGCTCATGACACCAGTGAGAAATCCAAGTAGAGCTGCAGGAGAGACCTTTAATACAACCTTATCCCAGACTTTCAGTGTCACTGAGAGGGTCTTTGGCCTAATGAAGAGGTGCTTTAGGTGCCTGGATGAGTCTAGTGATCCCCTTCAGTATGACCCAGCTAATGCATGCAGGATGTTTACTGCATGTTTCATTCTGCACAACACAACCATGCACTGATCTGGTGGTGAAGTGACCCATACTGTCACCGCAGCTCCCACTTTTAGTCCTACTATGACTAATGATGACAAGCTGGCAGCAGTAGTTAGGGACCTTATGCAGCAGGCTTATGCTCAGCAGATGGCTGTGCAGATAAGGAGATGGTGTCTAGTCCACAAATGTGGACTGTGACATTCAGGTTAGTGTTTCCTGCTTTGTAAAAGAACACATAGAGTATAATTGATGCATGCAGTGATAAACGGGGGGGGGGGGGGTTGCGTGATCTTCTGTTCTTGGTTTTCTGTCACTGTTCAGCTGCCATTCCTTCTAAGCTTTAAATAGTATTTTTTTTTTATTTCAGAACAGGTACTTGCATTATTGTTTGTAAAAGTCATTCCCCCTGTTCAGTGATGTTGAAAGGCATCATATAATTAATAATCAAAAATTTTAGCTGTTTTGCAGAATAAATTCTATTGAAGTGGTATACCTAAGTATACACATACTGAATGTTCTGAAGTAGTATAATTAGTAAAATGTGTTATTTCAGTACTTAGCATGGTGGGAGGGTGGCCTAATGTTTAAGGTGTTTGCCTTACAAACACAAGGTGCAGGGTTTGAGTCTCACAAGGGATAATTGGCTAAGCTTAAAATGTCTCACAAGGCCAGTTAGCTTAGTATGAATCTATTATACCTTGCAATTGAATGAAAAGGTATCATATTGTTTTTATATTATGGAATGTTTTCTCAGTTTGAACTATGATGTCTGTTAAGGTACTGCATATCAGATTGTTTTATTTTATCTTACACAATAATTTGTGGCCAAAAAGCAAAAAAAAAAAAAAAAAAAAATGATTGTGCAGTGGTAATGTGAAGTTGCAGCACTGTTTGTTTACCTCACAGGATAGCATTTTAATCATTAATTTTCATATTAGTGTTTCTCGGAATAGTTATGCATTACTACTTTTAAGTTGTTGGTAACTAACTGCCAGGTGTAAGAATGGCAATGCATATAGCATTAATGGTTTTAATGACTGCAATCTTATGCAATGACATAAAGCTTTCTTTCCACACTTCCATGAGGTTTTAAGTGGTGCCATTACAGGAATGAAATGCATACAGTTAAAAGGTGTCCTAAGTTCCAACTCCTTTTTACTTTATTTAATAACATATTCCCATATGAGTTAAACATTGATGTGTGTGTAAATGTCAAATTAGAAGTAGCAGAAATGTCACTGTTGAATCACAGCAGGTCAAGGTCAAATGTGTCATACTCATCTCTTAGCAATAGACTAGGTGATGGTGCAAGTGATTTTGTAAAAGGGCTGTCATGAGACCTGGATAGTGAATTGGTCGAATATCATTTCCTACATGATGCAGATGATTCTACAAACACTGATCTGACAGTGCTGTCAGACTGGGACCATGAATGAGAGGTTCTGTTAGGTGCTGGTGAAGACTGATTTGGCATTAATGAAATTTGCTGAGCTTTTCTCTCTATTGATAGTACTTTCATGAGAAGTACTTGTAGTCTCGTGTGATCTGCCTCACATGGTCAGACAGTACGCCATCCTCTTCCTCTAACAAGACTGACTCCTACTTGAGTCTGGTAAGTTCTAACTAGTCAGTGAATGGAGGCAGCCATGGGTGCTTCATGGGCCACCATACTACACACCAGTGTGATTGTGGCATTATCCCTACTCTGTGCCATTTACAGGTCATGCTGGGAATCCTCAAGTACACCCTGAAGGCCTCTGACAATTTCCAGCTGACTCTCTGTGGCAGTGCTCTCAGCCATAACGATGTTCATAGATTCATAGGTTAGTACTAGGCTAACTGCCCTTATGGGCCATTTTAAGCCTAGCCAATTACCCCATGTCAGAATCAAACCCTACACCTTGTGTTTCTAAGGTAAGTACCTTAACCATTATGCCAACCTCCCACTTGTCGACAACAAATGTCACAGAAATGTGTTGCTAGACATCAAATGCTTTGTGTGCGTCCTGCTGTAGCTATGACAAATTCCTGCTTCTGGCTCTTTGTAAAGTTGTCTCTATGGACACTGTTACATCTGAATGTCTGCCATCATCCTAACAGTGTTTATCTGTATTTGGGGGTAGTGGTGTAGAGGTGCATATTTTCTTTTCCATGTACAAGCGGGAGTGTAATGTCAGCATGTGATTAACTTTGTGATGCACTGTCACTTCCTGTTGAATTACTAACATACTGTGGGGGTGTGAGATCCTGCCATTAAACTTGGGGACCTTCCTCAGGCTGCCTCATAAATATAAAACACAGCAAAAACAAATTCCTAACAGGAACAAAAAACTTGGAAAAATAGAAAAAATGATCCCAACAACGACCTGGAACACACCAGCTTTATTGACAACAAAATGTTCCTTTGACTAAGCGCTTTCGCCAGTAATTGGCTTCATCAGAGTCAAAGAAACCTCTAACTACAACAGAATAAATAGTGAAAAAGTTTTTTACAAACAATTAATTGATAAGCCAATCATCAGCCATAAAATAACATTAGGTGAACCGCCCTTAAGAAAGTGCTTAGTGCAAATCATTTCATCTAAAACAAATCAAAGAATCCATTTAACAATTCATATAATACCTAGCCAAATTTAAACATATCCACTAGGTTCCAAAAACAACAAAATTGTTTCAAAAGTTTAAGTGAACATATAAAAAATACTATAAAAATTTGTTCCATGAATTAAAAACATTGTTATATAAAAAACATGTATATAAAAAGAACATAGCAGCAGGCAATGCTGGTAAACATACCCAAGCTGAAAAACTATTAGCTTTTAACTTTTGAAGTTTGAAACAATACCAAACTAAGCTGGAGTGTAATGTCAGCATGTGATTAACTTTGTGATGCACTGTCACTTCCTGTTGAGTTACTAACATACTGTGGGGGTGTGAGATCCTGCCATTAAACTTGGGGACCTTCCTCAGGCTGCCTCATAAATATAACTTGATTATCATCATCATCATCATCAACATCTTCTGTAGCCATTCTGCTGCTATCTTACTAATTTATTGGTATAGTGGAGCTGTGTGTTTCTGCTGTTGACCCTGTAGAAAAATGATTTGATAAGTAGCATACACTATTGCATGCTTAGTAAAGAGGTGTGGGGGACACTTACCATTCACACTGCCTTCATTGTTATTCTGTGCAGATGTGGAAGGTTCTCCTCATAATTCTAATTTTCATGTGTTTAATATAATTATTCCTTATCAGTATTCAGTTCTGTATATAAATATATGTTACTGTTTTTAAACCGACCTTCGTGAGCAGTGTGTCGCTACTGCAGATGTTAATAGCCAGTGTCCATGCCATCTCTGATTATTCCAGCACCATCGTCTTCTGTGTTGAAGTCATCCCTTCAAATGGAGAGGAGGTATTCCTCATCTGGAGTTAAAGGGATAAGTGTTGGTGGCCATCCCTCCCCAGTACTGTTAGAGGCAATTGTATTCTGCCTCGTCTTAGCTCTAGCATGTCTTACCATATAATTTGCCATTTTCTTGCACTGTGTTAATGTGCAGTTATTACTCTTATCACATTAATGTCCATTACAACTTGACACCAGGCTTTTGCCCTCTCAGCTTGTTTGGACCCCTCTTTTTCAAACAGACATTTACCATATGTCTAAAATGAGTATGTGTTTTTTTCTCATGGCTGAAGATGTCCTTTCTGAATCTTGATCCCTTGTTTTACACCATTACTGCACATAAAAATATTTATTTATTATTAATTATTTATTTATTTACATTTGTTGACTGGGAAAATCCGACTGGACACAGGTCCTTTTTCAGCGGTAGCCCGGGGAGAAAAGCTCCACAATAAAAACAACAATTAAAAACAACAATAATATGTGAGAGATATACGCAAAATTCTTTTGATGTAATCACCAGTCAAACAGCACAACAATGAAAACATACCTGCCATCCCCAGAAAAAAATAGTGACACAAACCCCATAATTATATACACAAGCAGAGTCTCAGTCCAGTCAAGTAAAGTAATGTTTGCATTATCATAAATACATTCATTATAGTAAGGAAGGCAGTTTAACAGATTCACCCTTCCTCTAGCCCCCCTACCACTTTCTTGTATTCATAATACTGTCAGTTTTCATTCCTTAGTGAGGCTCAGAAATCTCAAAGTAAAGACACATGTATGTTGAGTCAATAAAACATCTTTGCCACTTGAATACTTCACAGTTAAATCACTGCATTTCTGCCATGGATGCACAACCACTAAATGACACCAACATAAGCGATTTTCTCAATTATCACTAATCACTTCCACTACTGCTGTAATAATTTTCCATTTACAAAAGACAACTTTATAGTATTCACTAAAATATGCCCATCATATGAGTAAAATACATGCACACACTGACTTCAAAAAGAGACTTGATAAAATCACGTAACCATCAGTGTCATTATTTCTTCTTCTTCTTTAGAATAACCTTAAATGTAATATGATCATTGATTCATTGGAAAACTGTGGTATCACATAATACCTGCCAATAATATTCCATAGAGTTAAGCTCATCTTCAATATCAGAATTTCTATTATCCAATTTAACTTCCTCCAATACATAAAAATATACTTTTAAAATTCTGACAAACAATGGAATGATGCTTATATAAAGTATTTTTGTCATTTTTACTGAAATATCATAATTGTTGTTGTTGTATATTCTTTTATATACTGCTCTCTTGGTCCTACCAATATAAACAAACTTACATGTAAAGCAGCAGGCAACGTACACTAGATATTCTGACCTAAATATCAAGAGGCTCCATAAGATCTTATAGTGGTAGGACAATAAAAAGACAGGGAATTAGAAATGTATAGGTTCATAGGTTCATAGGTAGGTACTAGGCTATCAGCCCTGGGGCCTATATAAGCCTAGCCAAAAAAGTTCCCTGGCTTTCACCACCCAAGAAAGTTATTTTCCTGCACCCCTGTCTAGCAGAGCTACAGAAGTGATCCCTGGGGTGAATTTCCTATTTCCATCCAATTGTTGAGATTTTTCTTAAGAGGGCTAATGAGGAGCTTTGCTTGACATAAATGGGTAGTCTGTTCCAGAGCATGGGAAGTTTCTGGGACAGGAATCTATCCCTCCAGCATATTCTGTTTATTGTGGTGGCAATGTTTAAGTCCCTGGAGCATGTGGCTTGCAGGGATTGGGGTTTCTTTAACTGTAGTATGTCCAACAGATCTGGGTTTTACATGGCTTTGTATGTTAGGCAGAGGTCACCTCTGAGTAGGCGATAAGCGATGGAGTAGAGCTGGAGTTTTTTGAGATGGTCTGCGTATGGCAACTGTTTGAGGCCAGTAATCCTCTTAGTGAGGTATCTCTGTGGCCTTTCTAGTTGTTGTAGATGTTTTGCAAGATACATGACAAACATGGTGTTGTACTCTACAATGGGTCTGATCAGGGATGAGTAGAGAGGAACAATGACCTCTTTTTTCTGGAGGTGAACCCCTTTGTGATGAGGTGTGACACATAGAAGGATTTCCTGACTACTGTGGCGATGTGATTATCAAAGGAGAGACTACTGTCTACCTGTGTACCAAGGTCTTTTATCACACTTTCGGTGTTTAGTAGGCTACCACCTATGTGGTAGTTCATAGGTTCAGTGTTTTTCCCAAAGGGGATGACAATGCACTTCTTGGCACTGAGCTTGAGGCCATGACTTTGACACCAAACATCAGTCTCAGTGAGGTCCCTTTGTGGAATGTCCACATCATTAGACAATTCTATTATGGCACCTAGTTTGCAGTTGTCTATGAATTTCATTAGCCAAAGACCTGCTGTATTAGCCTGGACTTCTGAGAAGTAGATGCCAAACAGGAGAGGACCCAGGACTGAGCCCTGTGGTACTCTACTTGTCACTGGTCTGAAGTTGGATTTGGAGTCAACTACTTTCACTGTGTGGGTTCTGTCAGTGAGCCAGTTGGCCACCCATCTTGTGACATAGGGATTTATGTCCAGTCTAGTGAGTTTATCTATAATTCCAGAGTGGAGGATTGTGTTTAAAGCCTTGGCAAGGTCAAGATAGGCTGTGTGCACTACCTAACCCTCGTCCATGGCTCTGGTGACTGCTTCAAAGAAGTCAATCAGGTTTAGAAGACATGATCTACCTTTTACAAACCCAAACTGAGTGGGATCCAGAGTTTGGAGGTTACCTATGTCCTTGTTTATAAGCTCCAAGATGATACATTCCATGGCCTTGCAGACCAGGCTTGTCAGACTAATGGGGCGGTAGTTCTCGGGGTCCATGGTGGTGCCCCCTTTGTGGAGTGGGATAACCATCTCTGTGTGCCATTCAGTAGGCATAAAGCCTGAAGTGAGGCTATAATTGAACATGGTACTTAGGTGGGGTGCCAGTTCATTCTGTAGTTTATGCAGAACACAGCCTGGGATGTTGTCAGGTATCATGGATGTGGTGTGCTTGGCTTTGGGGAGTGCAGTCTTTTCTTGTGCAGCCGTGATTACAGGGGCTTTGCATTCTTCTGGTATAGTGAGGGGCCCTTTGGGTGGTGATGGTGGGTGAAGTTTGCACTGAATCTATCTGCCAGGATGTTGGCAATATCAGTTGGTTCTGTATATCTAGTGTCATTGTGCTGTAGCTCAGAGCAGATCTGAGTGTCACCATTGAGATTCTTGACATAGCTGTAGAATGTTTTATGGTTGTCTTTAGAATCAGTGGAAATTTTATTTTTGTAACTAGCTTTGGATGATTTTATGAGGGATTTCAGCTTCTTACTGAGGCTGACCAGGGAGTTCCTACAATCAGGGGATTTTACTATGTTTTTGCAACAGATTTTGTTTATGTCAGGGGACCACCAGATTGGCTTCCTTTTTTTGGAGGATAGCGTCTTGGTTCTGTTAGGGATCCATGCATTTGTGTATATGCTTATACAGTGAATTTGTATAGGATTCAGCAGTTGTACCTCTATTTTCCGTCTGTATGGGTGTTGTGAAGCTTGCCACTTCTGTCTTAAGAAGCATGAAGTTGGCTTTGGAGAAGTTTTTTTGGTGGTTTCCTTAATGGGGGGGTGGGGGCAAGATATTGATGTCTAGGGTGATTAGCTTGTGGTCGGATCTGAAGAGTGAGGAATTGACCTCTGGTGTGGAACATTGGTTACCCATACTGGTAATGACCAGGTCCAGGATATTGCTGCCCCTGGTGGGGGTATGGAAAAGCTGATCCAAGGCATTGGAATTTATGAATTCCAGAGAGTGTTGAGCAAATGAGTTAGTACTTGAGTAGTTTTTCCAGTTGATGGTGGGGTAGTTGAAATCACCCATTATTAGGGTATTGGGCTGTACCTTAATATTACCCAGTATATCAAAGAAACGTGGAATGGGCATCCTGGGGCATGGCAGGGGATCTGTAACAAACTACAATCTGGACTGCCATCTTGCTCAATGTTAGTTGCACTTGGATAATTTCAGATGCATTATGTTGAGCAACTAGCCTGAAGGTGTGGATATCCTTAATGGATATGGACATGCCTCCTCCTTTAGTGTTTCAGTCCAGGTTAGGCAGCTGAAAGGTGTGGTATGAGTTATAACCTGGTAATGCATGGGTGCTTTCTGTAGCCTTGAACCAGGTCTCCATCACTGTACAGATGTCAATGTTCTCCATTTTAAGGAGTGCCTTGAGTGAGTGCATTTTGAAGTTTAGACTTCTAGCACTGAGTAGCATTACCCTCAGATTTTACTTTCTTATATCTGCTATGGTGAGGAGTTTGTTATTTGAACCTTGCCTAAAAAAGGCACTATAAGGATGGCAAGAGCCTTAGCCATTATCCAGAATCCCAGGGGTGACAGGTGCAGGCCATCTCTGGCAAAGCATCATGGTCTGTCGATCATGTCGTCCCAGGCAGACAGACACTGGATCCCCTTAGAATGACACCAGAATCTTAGTCAATTTTTGAAGTCAATCATTTTGTCCTTGTATTGTGGTATCATTCTGGGTGATGGCAGGATGCTACTCAGGGCTAGGATCATACCTGCCTGGGCTACATGATCTGAGAGCTCCTCCATGTCTCCTTTCATGTAGTCCAGGGAGGTACATCTCAGGTCATTCACACCAACATGGACAATGACAGAGTCATATTTGCACTTGTTGTGGAGTGACCTGAGTGCTTGCATTATGTGGTAGATCCTGGCACCTGACAGGCAGCTGACAGTAACTTTCTCCTTGTTTAGCCTGGTGAGTGGGACATCAGTGTGCCTGACTATAGAGTCACATATGACTAGTGTGTTGGGTACGTTGTTTTGCCTTATGGGCTGAAGTTGAGTGGCACACTGATTTTGTGGGCTATGTGTCATTTGGGTAGTGTTGGGGGGTGGTGGATGCTTGTGTTTTAGCTTTGGAGGTCTCTGTTGTTTGGAGAGATTTTTATTGAGAGCCTCCATGAATGTAGGTGTGTGTTTTGTGTTACTATGTGTGCGTTAAGGTAGTGTAGGTTCTGATGGACTATGTGTTGAGTGTGGTGTGGTGCAGGCATTTACCTTCTCCTCTTGACTGTCTAGTACAGTCTTGGCTGGAGAGGGCTTGGCTTCCAGTTTGGCTATATAAGTGCACCTCTCACAGTTTGTAGTGCTGGGTGGTAGGAGGAGAGGGTTGTCAGTGTACATGAGGCAATTGCTACATTGCCCCAAGATGCCCAGACTCATCAGGTAGACAGAGAAAAAAGTATCTCAAATATTTTCAGGAATTACAGGCAAATGTGCCTCTCACTTTCTTTTCTGGATTCCTAATAGTTTTAATACAACTTTCTAATATGTCCTTCACATTTAAGTTCTTTTTATTAATAAAACCTGGTGATTCGCCAACTGCCCCTAAAACCCCAGAATTGGACGGTAAAATAATACAATTTTTGGACACTACTTCTTAAATCCTACACCATCTAAACTGTAGGTGAAAACAAACCTTACTTGTTAAACTTGCCTTCTAATTAGCTGTTAACCACTTGATCGCTTTGAATGAAATATTTAAATAATATTGGCGCATACTCTCTCATCATCAGCTGGAAGCAATGTCAAACCTTTTAGGCATGAACAAACTGGGCTTCTGAAGAACATTTGAGTTATAGCTCCTTGTTTCTAAGGATGTTCAAAAGGGAAGTTTTATAACAAGATTACACTACAAGGACAGAGCCAGTATAAATTTGGAATGTAAAGTATGCACCCTGGGTACATCAAGAAAAATGTGGTTAAGGGACAGTTAGTTAGAGCTACTTGATTAACCACTGATGATGATGAAGTTTCCAAGAGCCTGATATTTTAAAAATACATTTTCTGACAGACGATAATCTGAAGATATTATACAAAAATTGCATACATAAAGTTGCTGAATGAAGGATGAATGAGTATGCACTAATATTTAAAGATTTCAGTCAAAGCGAGTAAGTGGTTAACAGCGAATTAGAAGACAAGTTTAACACGATAGGATTTGTTTTAACTGACAGTTTCAAACATCAGACTATATACACTATTTACAAAGTTCAGCATGCCTCTTACACAATAGTTCAAATCATTTCACCCATGGTGCATCACCCTTATAGATCTCTAACTACTGCAGCTAATCAAAGTGCAAAGATGACTTCAGAATATTCTAAATTGATGAGCTACTGCAGCCCAGTCTTGTGGGAGGAAATCTCCATTGCTTGTGTGTTTAAACAATAAGTAACCTTTATCAACATGTCATGCTAAGATATTATTTCAATAACGTTTTAATATATGAAGTATTACAACGAGTCTTGTACTCCTTAGTAATTAATGTTTTTGCCATACTTGCAAGCACCCACTCTCCATTCACCTTTCTTTTTTTTACTCAGTTGTGCTTCATGCCCCCCTTTTAATCAATATTCCCTGTTATCAGGGCTGTCTCTCCCCAAACCTGTCTAAGCAAGGTCTTTAACTCCTCCCAGTGGTTCCAAACCATCTTACATTGCCAAAACATGTGACCTATCACTGCATTCTCTTCCCCCATACCACCCAAAATTACTATGTGCCAACTGTTTTTGTTCAAATAATTTTTTGGGTATATAATATCAATTATAAAGTAGGAAAACTTCTTGTCCTTGTATCTGTACCATCTATTGAGCCCATTGACTTATCCTATCTTACCCCATTCCATATCCTCCACTGTCAGTTACTTATCCTATGCCAATGGAAATAGAAGCCTTTGGCCATATGCTTTGTTTTATTTTTCCATAAATTATACTATCACTGCCTTTATAAACTAATCACCATTTTCCCAGTGGAGCTTATTCTGATGTTTTACCTTCGGATCTTGTATCTGTTTTGATTTGCTCCTACGTTAAGCATTCCTGCTCACCAATACCAATCTACTGCTTGAAGTTATCAAAACCCTGGAAATCCTTACTTTCAAACTCATTTTTAAGATGGTTCCAATCCCACTTGTGACTCAGAGGGTGACAGGGCTAACAAGAAACAGAGTATAAAGGAATAGTCCAGATAAAATCACTTTAACTAGCAGATCTATGAGATTCCCTCCCTGATACCCACCCTGTGGGAGGAATAAAGATAGCTTGTTGAAGTTTCTAGTAGTTTATTCAGTTAAGTAGGTAGAAGGACGAGTGTTCTTTTTCCAGGAATAACTCCAGATCAATCTGGGTTGTATTAGAAGTTTCCTATTTACTTTCATCATCATCATCTGTGGTTAAGGATTCAAACAGGATATGGGACCATGGAGGCTTGGAGAGATGGTGTTTTTCAGTATGTTCTCCCCTTATCCCAGAAATGGACTAATTAAAATGGTGCAGTTTGGTTTAACAAGAGATTTCTCAAGGCTGGACAGATTCTGATGTGGACCAATTGAATTAAGGCCAATATATTTATATGTGATTTTTATGACAAGAGCTTTGTACAATTGAATAGTAAGACAATTTGTTATGGTGGCAGTATCTACAGCTTTACTCTTTCGTAATCCCCATGATTAAGGGCCTGAACACTGTAAATGTGTGTGGATAATGGCAGAAAACAATTTAAAAGGCTTTATTATCATCTCCCTCTCATCAGTCGAGAATGGCAAATCTTTATTAATGGTTTACTTACTCATTGGGCAACTGTTTTGTTAACCTGAATGAAATGTGCAGAAAGGGGACACAAGTGGTACTTTCAAAAGAGGACTAGACTGAGGTGTTTATGGGCTGCCACCACTCAAAACTATCTAATACAATCTCTTTTACTTTATATAAAATGGTGTATTCTTAGCAATGCTCCCTCATTAGGTTGCGGTAGAGAAGGCACCTATCACATGCATCATGTTGGTGTTGTAATTTCAGCAAGGCTGATTATTATCATATGATCTGGTCCAGCAGAACTATTCATCATATAAGGTGTCGATTGTATCCTTCTGTCTGTTGAGCATTGCAGGCTACCTTATCAGATATTAATGATGGTCTTATTTGGTTGTTTGGTCTCTCAAGGTTTAAGGGACTGGTTTCTCAATATCTCTGCATTGCTATTAGAATTGCTGTTGCTTCCATTCTCATCACTGTCTTTAGGTTATGGAATAAACAGGAAGTGGATTGGAGCATAGAAGTGCTGATATAGTTACTTAAATATTTAAATTTAATTCAAAGAAAACTTGTCAGAATGGATTTTTCCTGGACTACATTTTTCTTTTGTTGGAATTTATAATTTGTATATTGTTGTAAATTACTCTTTCTTGTTGAATATTGTTAGGAGTTTGAGAAATGTTGTTCTTTTTTACCTTTATATCCCTAATGGTCTTTGGTACATAGAAGATGATTGTCTCCTTCTTTCATATTATCTATGTTTATCTGTTAATGTTTGCAATTAACAGTATGATTTAATAAAGTTTGACTTTGAAAAAATAAATAAAATAGACGAAGAATGAGGAAGAAGGAGGGAAGGGGTAACACATTCGGCAGGGGTGTTATCTTAAGCCTTTTCTTCCATTTTACTTGCACCATGGAAATTAGCATCTGGTACAATGTTCCCAGTCTTCCTGCATGGAGTTAACAGAAGTATAACAAAGCAGTACTAACTATAATAAGCAATTAGGTAATATATATCCCTATATCTAAGTATTCCTGTACCCATAAGTTGTCCAAAAATGCACTGGCTTCTTTTTCTTTATGGAGAAAGAATTTCTGCCCAACTGTCTCCACCACTAAGATTGCAGGATAGATTAGCTGCAGTCTGTAGTGGTACTGCTTGAGCTACCTTTTATAACTGGATATCCTGAGCAATAGTGCAAATGGCATTAGAAAGTAATCTGTAGCTAAAATCAGATTAAATTTGCCCCATGGAATTTTTCTGTGTTTGTGGCTGTTAGCCGCTAACTAGTCTTATATGCTGTCTAACTGCTTTATCATAAGTGCACAATAAGAAAAAATTACCTCTGAGATCTTGAAGTGGCTGACTGTGTGGATTCTTTTTATTCTGGGATTAAAATATACAGGAACACACATTGCATTGTGAATTAATTGTTCCATCAGGGAACAGAGCTCCTTATCAAGTATTGACTTCTGTAAACCCCCTAACACTAATGTCAATCCTGAAGTTATTCTCTATGTCACTTAATTTTGCAACTTGACATTATAGATCTGCTCTTACCTCATTCATTTTCTCAATAGAAGTGGCCAAATTCTTTTGTAGCTGATTTAAAGCTTGTTCATGCTGTCCAGTCATTTTTTCCAACTCATCTGCGTGATACTGTTGTTTCTCAGCAGATCAATGATATGTCTCATTGTCAGTACTATCCTTTTGAACAATATTAGCAAGCACTGATCAGGGAAATGTTTTTTCAACACCTGGATGAGCTGGCTCCTTTAGAACAATATCAGTAGTCACTCACCAGGGTAAGTATTTTTAAATACCTCAATGAGCTGGGACTGCTCCTTTAGAACAATATCAGTAGGCACTCACCAGGGTAAGTATTTTTAAATACCTCAATGAGCTGGGACTGCTCCTTTAGAACAATATCAGTAGGCACTCACCAGGGTAAGTATTTTTAAATACCTCAATGAGCTGGGACTACTCGTTTTGAACAATATCAGTAGGCACTCACCAGGGTAAGTATTTTTAAATACCTCAATGAGCTGGGATTGTTCCATTTGAACCATATCAGTAGACACTTATCAGAGGAACTGTTTTTAAATACCTGGATGGGCTGCATCTGCTCCTTTTGAGAAATATAAACAGGCATTCATCAGGGTAAGTATTTTTAAACATCTCAATGAGCTGTGATGTTCCTTTTGAACAATATCAGTAGGTACTCATCAGGGGAAGCATTTCTAAACATCTCAATGAGCTGGGATGCTCCTTTTGATAAATATCAGCAGGCACTCATCAGAGAAAGTGTTTTTAAAACACACTGATGTGCTGGGACTGGCCCTATTGTTCATTATCTCCACTGACCATCTGGATTGTAATGTTATTTATACTTTAATCCCTTTTACAGTGAAAAGTAAACCTTGTTGTTGTGGGGTTCACTTCTCAGGTGTTCATCTTTGTCATGAGCAGACCATGCCTCTATGAGTTTATTTTTTAACTGATTTTCTTGCATATAGTAATATACATGTTTACTCCTTCACTGTATTGCCCTCTTTGTAGTGCGACTCTGTTGTCTCAAACACTGATGATGTACATTACTGCCATTGCTACTATATCATGAGGAGAAAATTCAAGTGGCTGGGCTCTCACCAAGTGTGGCTGCGTTATGATCATGAGGAGAGATCCAGAATGGCTGCTTTATGTTACAGTAAATTATTTTTCAGGAATCTACCAAAACAATGTTTTTTATTTAATAACATAAAAATAAATTATGATCCAAGGACTCCCCCCCCAAAAAAACTGCCTTTTTTGTATAACACAGATATTAAGCGCTTTCGTCCCTGACACTTGGGACTTCATCAGAATACAAACACCCATATTTTTTAGCCAGTTTAAATATCCCCCATCATATTCAGTTTTAAACCACCAACCAATCACCAAGCAGATCACAGCAGGAAATACTATTACATCAGAAAATGCCTGAAACACCCCCTATTGAGCTGGATCACAGTATTAAACAGTGAAAAAGTTTAAAAACTATACATACATATATTAAATATATTACTATTCATGTATTGTACTCCGATCCTTACTTAAAATTTTTTTAAGAACTTTATAAAGCTCATAAAATATAATACCAAGTATAAAATACAAAATAAAAATTTTATAAAAATATTGGTATTTGTATTCTGATGAAGTCCCGAGTGTCAGGGGCGAAAGTGCTTAATATCTGTGTTATACAATATAGGCAGGTTTTTTTTGGAGTCCTTGGATCGTTATTTATTTTTTATTTTATTGTATTTTTTGTGCTTTTATTTTTGAATGGTTTGTACTTACCCCAACATGGCTCTGATGTTTTACATATCTAACATCATTATGTTTAAACAGTCCTGTTCTCACTTTGTTGAGAATATAGTGAGAGTCACAAAAGCACTGAAGCTGTGTGATAGTAAATTCAGTTTGGTTTTATATAGTATTAGTTTTAGGAATCTGTTACAGCTTCAAAATTCAGGAAAATACATGCTTATCATGACATCACAGTTGCAACAGTTCTGTCCTCAGGGGTATACATTCATTTATTTAAAAGGAGGTTGTACGATTCATCAAAGTGCGAAAGTACAAACTCCAGATTCCTGAAATGCTGAGTGACAATGGTTCGACTTCCAATGAGCGGATGCACATTGGCATTCGTTCATTGGAAGTCTGCATTTCAGGTGCACATTGCACTATAGCGGGGATCAGGAAATGAACCCTTTCCCTCACTGTAGTGCAATCTCAGAGTTTGTATATTAAAGTGGGGGATGTGGGGTGCAGGGGGGGTTTACCCCCCTGCATAACAATGTTTAGAGATGTTTCAGTTTCGAAAATGGTTGAATGTGGTTTTCCAAATTACCATTTTCAACATCTTGTTCCGTTCGACATATTGTCTTTCGGCATTTAAAGTCGCACAATAGTGCGAATGCACAAATGCCTTTCAATCAAATTAATGTATACTGTCCTCAGGAATATAACACATCTTACAGATAATTTCATTATTTCTAAATCTCTTATATTATTCAACACACCTGTACCTCAAAGTGTTAAAAAGGTTAAGCTTCCCTTGTTATGGTCTATTCTAGCAGTGGCTAGGAAAATAATAACCAGAAATTGGATTTCAGATACACCCCCTTCGTTCAATGAATTTAAAAATGTTATGAATATAGTGTGCCATATGGAAATAAACACAATTAGGTCAAGAACAACTAGAAAAACCTCTTATTACATTGTATGGGATAATTTACAAAATTTGTTAAAAAAATCCTAATTTCAATAGCATGGTATTTTAGTTTAATTAATTGATCTGATTGTAGTGGATGTCTTTGTAAATACTTTAGTTGTTTTGTTGAATGTTATAATCATATCTATTTTTAATTACTTGTATAAAATTGTTATGATATTTCTCTTGTATGTTAAAACAATAAACCTGTTTTGAAAAAGGAATATAACACATACTGTTCATTTGTGCCCTCTTTTTACATTGACATTAGTTATAATGTGCACTATGAGTACTTAAGATAAAACAAGCAGATTGCCACTACCCATAAAGTAGATTGCCACTACCCATGAGACCAATTCCAAAAGTGGAAATTATTTTTTTTATTTGCACTAAAACATTTTCATCTGTACAATGGCATCTTCTAGCAATATTTGTGAGCTGTCAAAAAATCATTAAACATTTTTTTTAGTGGCTGGGTCCTTTTTTCAGAAGGTTATGAGAAATTTTATTACAGTTAAAACTTATCTGTTGGCTGGCTGATTAACAAGATCCATGGTGTAATATAATATAATCGCTGCATTTTTTAAATTAAGTTTGAATAACTAAAATGTTATATATTTATTAAAAGAAATAGTTTAAAGGAGAGATTACATTATTTGGCAGTCTGTAAGTGCCCCAGTTTTTTTTAAAGTATCATCTTGCAGTTAATCTAAATTACAGGCACTGAGCAGGCATTGATGATAAAGCCAATGAATTATGAAATATAACACTAAATGCATTGTCCAGGAATGTGTTCACTAGAAGCACTGATTACCTACAGCATTTTCCTGTTGAGGTTAGCAACTGTCCGTGTTTCTTTCATAACATCATTTAGCAGTTAATGTGAATTACAGCCAGTGAGCAAGCCGTGATAATAAAGCCAACGAATTATGAAATGTAACACTGAATGCATTGTCCAGGAATGTGTTCACCAAAAGCACTGATTACCTACAGCATTTTCCAGTGTCCGCTTTGAATTAATATACTATGCTAAAATCCTCAAATGTTTGGTTCACAAGGAACTGCTGGAGCAAACACCTAACTTAACTTCTGCAGGAAACACTGTTCTCTTTCTGCATCATAGTTTAAAAGGAAGGGCTTGATAGAAAGGCCAGATAGTGTTGACACTGTTTTTAGATCTGTCAAAATCAGTGACAGGATTAATCACACCCTCATGACACTGGTGGTGCTACTTTATGTATTCTTGTCTAATGGTTACACGAGAGGAGGAAATATTACTGCTGAGTGGAATGACATCAATTTCTAGCTATGTCTTGTGAATAAGGTGGTTGTGAAAAGCTGGGCTATAGGGCTCCTGTACTTTACCATTTTTGTAAACTGTACACAGAGTCACTGCAATCAAGTTTATACTGTTGAGTATGCAGACGATTCAATGATGCTATGTGTTGGTGACTCATTTTTACTGGCTAAAGTCTGCTGGGATCAGGGATTCATGAACTTAAGTAAATGCTGGAGAACTCTGGCCTACCCTTAATGCTTCTAAAACAAAAAGTGTGCTATTCTGCAGTTAAAAAGGAAGGATGAAAAGAAAAGAGAACCACTTAGTCTTCTGTTTTGGATGTAGTCTTTCCAAAAGAAGATCTTATTGCAGACTCTATAAAGTATTCAGGAATAGTTATGGACAACTTATTAAAGGCCTATGAACACATCTCAATTGCTTTTAACAAATGTAATGAAATACTAAGGTGTCAGGCCATATCTCACCAAAGCCTCTTGAATCAAATAAATCTCACTGCTCTTGTCTGAGATATTTATGGATCAATCACATACTCTCTCTCTCTCTGTAACTTAAAGGAGACTAGAATTACTGTATCACATAGTGGTTTAATTGTACTGAGCTGTGACTAATGGACTCTTCAGTAAACTGTTCAAAACACTATCAGATGTCCATAAAAAAATAAATAAATAAGCAAACAAACAAAAAATCAAAATAGCCCACCCCCATTTATCCCACAAACGTCTGTACAGTAAGGCTGGTTGCTTCTTACAGAGTGGTTAGCCAGCCCAATGACCTTTAGCATTCTATGGGCATTCTTATCAAGTCAATGAAAAGCAAAGCTCTTTGATGGAAGACCTTTTCAGCTTCTATAACACACAAGTCTAGAGTTATTGCCTTTCTAAGGTTAGAACTTTTATCCACTCAGCAAACATTCTAAAGGTGTATAATAAATTAGTTTCTAGAGAAATGGGCCTGCAGTTGTAATGTTAGTAAAAGTTAATCTCTAACTTTAAATTTTACACTTAATTATCTATTCCACTCAAGTCAAAACATTCATTTATTTGTACAAACAACATGGAGCAGACTTTGACCCTATTGTTCATTCTCTATAGTCCATCTCCTTTTTCCTCTCTTTCTTCCCATCATCCATACCTCATTTGTCTATCTGTTGATCCCACCATTTCTCTTTCTCTGTCTCTTATCTTAATTACCATCTTGTTGAGGTCATATACAAAGTTCCCTTCCTCTGTTCTGTGCACTGTATGAATGGAATAAATTCTGGATATCAGTTGTGGATTTACTTTTAAGGTTTGCTTGCAACGTAACTATGGTACTCATAACTGGACAGGCTGTTGAGTGCTCATACTTTATCTTACTGCTTGGTTGAACAGTTACTGAATGTAGTATTCTCTACTTTTTGACTATTCCTGTTGTTCATAACAGCATATTATTTTCTACCAATAATGAGACTATGTTGTCTTTTTTTGTTTGCTATAATGCAGGTTCCACTATGTCTTCTTGAAACTACATTACCTTTTCACAATTACTTAGATGAAATACTAGGCATCTTGTGGCAATGCAGCAATTGCCTCATGTACACAAACAACCCTGTTCTCCTACCACCCAACACTACAACCTGTGAGAGATGCACTTATATAGTCAAACTGGAAGCAAAGCTCTCTTCACCCAAGACTGGACTAGACAGTCAAGAAGAGAAGGTAAACACTTGCACCACACCACACTCATCACATAGTCCCTCAAAACCTACACCACCAAAACATGCACATAGCAACACAAAACACACACCTACATTCACAAAGGCTCTCAATAAAAATCTGCTCAAGCAACAGAGACCTCCAAAGCAGAAACGCAAGCAACCTCCACCCCCAACACAACCCAAATGACACATAACCCACAAACTCAGTGTTACACTCAACCACAGCCTATAAGGCATAACAACGTACCCAACACTCTAGTCATAGGTGACTCTATAGTCAGGCACACTGATGTTCCACTCACCAGGCTAAACAAGGGGAAAGTTACTGACAGTTGCCTGGCAGGTGCCAGGATGCACCACATAATGCATGCACTCAGGTCACTCCACATCAAGTACAAATATGACTCTGTCATTGTCCATGTTGGTGTGAATGACTTGAGACGTACCTCCCTGGACTACATGGAAAGAAATATGGAGGAGCTTTCCAATCTTGTAGCCCAGGCAGGTATGACCCTAGCCCTGAGTAGCATCCTGCCATCACCCAGAATGATACCACAATACAAGGACAAAATGATTAACTTCAACAATTGGCTAAGCTTCTGGTGTCATTCTAAGGGGATCCAGTATCTGTCTGCCTGGGATGACATGATCGACAGACCACAATGCTTTGCTAGAGATGGCCTGCACCTGTCGCCCTTGGGATTCTGGATACTGACTAAGGCTCTTGCCACCCCTGTAGTGCCTTTTTTAGGCAAGTTTCAAATGACAAATTCACCACCATAACAGGTACATGCAAGCAAAATCTGAGGGTAGTGCTACTCAATGCTAGAAGTCTAAACCTCAAAATGCATTCACTCGAGGCACTCCTTAAAATGGAGAACATCGACATCTGTGCAGTGACAGAGACCTGTTTCAAGACTCCAGAGACCACCCCTGCATTACCACGCTATAATTCATACCACACCTTTCAGCCACCTAACCTGGACCGAAACCCTAAAGGCGGAGGCGTGTTCATATTCATTAAGGATATCCACACCTCCAGGCTAGTTGCTCAGCATAATGCATAAGAGATTATCCAAGTGCAACTAACTCTGGGCTAGACTGCAATCCAAATTGTAACTTGCTACAGATCTCCCAACATGCCCCAGGATTCCCACTCCTCATTTCTTGATACACTGCAAAATTATAGTGCACAACCCAACACCCTAATAATGGGTGATTTCAACCACCCAACCATTAACTGGCAAAACTACTCATGTACCAACTCTTTTGCGCAATGTTTTCTGGAATTCATAAATTCCATCTCCTTGGATCAACTTATCCACACCCCCACCAGGGGCAGCAATATCCTAGACCTGGTCATTACCAACATGGGTGACTGGTGTTCCACACCAGATGTCAATTCCTCGTTAGTCAGATCCGACCACAAGCTAATCACTCTAGACATCCACATTTTGTCCCCACCCACCATTAGGGAAACCATCATAAAAAATTTCTCCAAAGCCAACTTCACGCTTCTTAAGACAGAAATGGCAAACTTCACGACACCCATGCAGATGGACAATAGAGGTACGACTGCTGAATCCTATGCAAATGCACTTCATAAGCACTTACATGAGTGCATGGATCGTACTGTCCCTAACAGAACCAAGATGCTATCCTTCAATAAAGGAAGCCAATCTGGTGGTCCCCTGCCATAAACAAACTCTACAATAGAAGAAAGAAACTGTTGCAAAAAAAAGAGTAAAATCCCATGATTGGAGGAACTCTCTGGTCAGCCTCAGTAAGAAGGGTCTATATTACATTGTCGAAGTTTCACAACTTCGGATCACTAGACATCGACCACTAGTGATCGAAGTTGCAAAACATCAAACAATATAAAAAAAAAAAAAAAGGAAAGTAAACTAAAAGGGTTTAAGCAGGGGGCAAGCCCCCCTGCACCCCCCACACCCACTGCTACTTAAATATACCAACTCCAAGATCGTGCTACAGCTTAGGAAAGGGAAATATTCCCTTTCCGCACCATACTCCATTAAAGTGCGATCTCAGAGTTGTTATATTTAAGTAGCGGGGGGTGTGGGGGGTGCAGGGGGGCTTGCCCCCTGCTTAAAGCAGTTACTTTTGTTTTTTTTGTTTTTTATTTTTTTTATTAGATTTTCGAAGTTTCAGTACTTCGATCATATGATGTCAACCATATGGTGTTCGAAGTTCTGAAACTTCGATTATCTAATACAGACCCAGTAAGAAGCTGAGATCCCTCATAAAATCCTACAAAGCTAGTTACAAAAACAAAATTGCCACTGATTCTAAAGACAGCCACAAAGCATTCTATAGCTATGTCAAGAATCTCAATGACAACACTCTGCTCTGAGTTACAGCACAATGGCACTAAATATACAGAACCAACTGATATTGCCAACATCCTGGCAGATAGGTTCAGTGCTAACTTTATCCCCCTCTCACCCCCTAAAGGGCCCATCTCTATATTAGAAGAATGCAAAGTTCCTCTAATCACAGCTGCACAGGTAAAAACCACACTGTCCAAAGCCAAGGACACAGCATCCATGGGACCTGACAACATCCCAGGCTGCATTCTACACGAACTACAGAATGAACTGACACCCCACCTAAGCACCATGTTCAATCATAGTCTCACCTCTGGCTTTGTTCCCACTGAAAGGGAGAGCCACCACGGACCCTGGGAACTATCGCCCTATTAGCCTAATGAGCCTGGTTTGCAAGGCTATGGAATGTATCATTATGGAACTTATAAACAAAGACATTGGTAATCTCCAAACTCTGGACCCCACCCAGTTCAGGTTTGTAAAATGCAGATCATGTCTCTTAAACCTGATAGACTTCTTTGAAGCAGTCACCAAAGCTGTAGACGAGGATAAGGTGGTTCACTCAGCCTATCTAGATCTCGCTAAGGCTTTTGACACCATCCCCCACTCTGGAATAATAGATAAACTCACTAAACTAGGTATAAATCCCTATGTCACAAGATGGGTTGCCAACTGACTCACTGACAGAACTCACACTGTGAAAATATCAGACTCCAAATCCGACTTCAGACCAGTGACAAGTGGAATACCACAGGGTTCATTCCTGGGTCCTCTCCTGTTTGGTATCTACTTTTCTGAAGTACAGGCTAACACAGAATGTCTTTGGCTAATGAAGTTCACAGATGACTGCAAACTAGGAGCCATAATTGAAACTCCTAACAATGTGGACATCCTACAAAAGGGCCTGACTGAGACAGATGCCATGGCCTCAAGTTCAATGCCAAAAAGGACATTGTCATCCCCTTTGGTAAAAACTCTGTACCCATGAACTACCACATAGGTGGTAGTTTACTTAACACTGAAAGTTTGATGAGACCTTGGGCACAGGTGGACAGTAGTCTCTCCTTTGATAATCACATCGCCACAGTTTTCAGGAAGTCCTTCTACATGGCACACCTCATCACAAAAGGTTTCTCATCCAGGAAAAAAGTGGTCATTGTTCCCCTCTGTTCATCACTCATTAAACCCATTATAGAGTACAATGCCCCTTTTGGTATGTACCTCACATGACATCTAGAACAACTGGAAAGGCCGTAGAAATACCTCACAAAGAGGATTACCAGCCTCAAACAGATGCCCTACGCAGACCATCTCAAGAAACTCCAGCTTTACTCCATCACATATCACCTACTCAGAGGCAGTCTCTGCCTAACATACTAAGCTATGTCAAACCCAGAGCTGTTGGACATGCTCCACTTAAAGAAATCCCAATCCTTCCAAGCTACACGATCTAGGGACCTAAACCTTGTCACCACAATAAACAGAACATGTTGGAGGGATAGAGTCCTGTCCCAGAGACTTCTCATACTCTGGAACAAACTACCTATCGATATCAAACAAAGCTCCTCATTAGCACTCTTCAAGAAAAATCTTGATGATTGGATGGGAAATAGGAAATTCACCCCGGGAATCACCTCTGTGGCTCTGCCCAACAGGGGCACAGGAAAATAATTTTCTTGGGTGGCAAAAGCCAGGGTACCTTTTTGGCTAGGCTTATATAGGCCCTAGGGCCAATAGCCAAGTACCTACCTATGAACCTATGAACCTATAATGATACTATTGCTCAAGCTTGCAAATTCTGACATATACAGGCTTGAAACTATTTACAATAAAATAGAACACAATAAAAATCAAAAATAGCATTTTTTTCCACCTCCCTTGCCTTGTAATTCTTACTCTGATGTTGATGTACTTCGGAGAAAGAGACTAGTAGGGGAAAAAAACACTTATTCTTTCTTCAGGAGATAAAAAGTTATCCCCCGGATTTACTAATCTTCTGTGCAGGACTAGCTTAGTCCTGCACGGAAGTGGCCATTTAGGAGCAAGACGGCAGCGCTCCATGCATAGTAATGATGCGCGCTGTCTCAGTTCCTAATCTTACATGTGTGTAAGGGGGGTGTCTGAGAGCAGAGCTCACAGAATATACACACCCCTGCAATGAAGAACAGCAGAAAGGGGTAAGAAATGAGTGAGACCACTCATAGGTGTCTGCATATCCTCACCAACATTCCCCCTCGTGTACAACAGTAAGTTATTACAAATAAAATGAACAAACGCTTTATTTGTTTTTATTTTAAAATCCGATTAAAGCTAACCACAGGTGCGTGGGTGTGCCCATCACTTAGCTACGGTTAATGCAGCTTAAATGGCTGAAGAGGATAACAAGGAAGATATATGCAAATGAAGCAGCATAGCAATAGTGTTGTGGGAAGAGCATTCGCCTTATGAGCAGGCATTCCTGGTTTTGAGTCCCACTGCAGCCCTTTCCATGGCAAAGCATATTATGACTAATATTTGTGTTGCATAACCCACTAAATAACATATTTTTATGAACTGGAGTACTGCAGTAAATGCACATGTGAGGTGTCAGTGTCATAATCTTTAAATTGCTAGGCTTTCATCAGGACACAAGTGCTCAACAGCAGTTGAATTCTGCTCACTGGTTCTATGAACACCAGAAGGACACCTCCCCTGCTAAACCTAACTGGAAACTTTCCTGCACTGTCCCTCAACTCTGAAAAGATTTGCCAAGGTTCTATCCCCCTCTATCTGCTAGATCCCTGAAAGGCTTGAACGCCAGAAGGAAACCTCCCCTGCTGAAACCTAACTGGAAACTTTCCTGCACTGTCCCTTGACTCTGAAAAGATCTGCCAAGGTTCTGTCCCCCTCTATCTGCTAGATCCCTGAAAGGCTTGAACACCAGAAGGACACCTCCCCTGCTGAAACCTAACTGGAAACTTTACTGCACTGTCCCTCGACTCTGAAAAGATCTGCCAAGGTTTTATCCCCCTCTATCTGCTAGATCCCTGAAAGGCTTAAACGTCAGAAGGGCACCTCCCCTGCTGAAACCTAACTGGAAACTTTCCTGCACAGTCCCTCAACCCTGAAAAGATCTGCCAAGGTTATTATCTTATCCTGTCTGTATGTACTATATTGATTAGCCATACTGGGTCTACAGCACTACCAGTAATCCCCCAAAGCCCCACAATCAACCCTAAAATACTAAACTGGGTTACTCCTATATCTAAGGATTACCTAGTGAACATATCTAAGTTTCTAGGTATATTACTAGCATAAATTAATTCAGACACATAAAACAAAGCTCCTTTTTACTGTAGGCTCTGTAGCCCAGCTGTCTGCCTTAGATTTTAGCACTCAGAAACTTAGCTTAATCATACTAACTAATTAAAAGCAGTTGAGCTCCCTGCATAAAACATATAAACTAGAAATTACATAGCATAAACCTGAAGCAGGGGTTTAAACTCTTGAGCTCTGTACAAAAATAGCAGACAACTGGCAGAAGAAAGCTTGATGTGATTAAAGGCTGCAAAAAGTGATTACTAACAGTATACTACGTAAAAATTGTATACTGAAGGTAAAACAAGGGTAAGAAAGTATTTAAAACAAACAAATAAAAAAAGCCTCATTGTACTTAATGTGTTGATAGTTTCCCACTGCTAGCTGGTTTATTTGCATTGGCCCTGCTACACTTGCCCTCGCTCTGCTTTGGCTTGCTCCTCCCCCCACCCTGCCCCCAAATTCCTCCTGCCCCTAGATGTGCTAAATGTATAGCCACAACTGCCACTCCCTTAATTATAGAACCAATCAGCAATTGTTAGACCCACCCTAACCACAACACCCTCCCTATTTCTCTACTCTACCCTTATCTACTACCCTCCCACCCCTATTCTTAAACAATTGTAAGTTGCAAAACCTCATCAATGCCTCTACAAGCCTCAACCCCACCTTTCAATTCAAAGCCCTCTTACTACCTTTTACCCATGCTGATAATTACGTATTTTATCAAAGCTTGTGAACATCTCTCCCTTCCAGGCTCCCACTACCCCAGATCACAGACCAATACTCATGCTCTTTCACATAACTTTAATCAGCCACTATCCCCCTCCCTTCCAACTCCCATATTACAATAACTCAACAGCTCATTCGAGTCAGTTATGTTAACCCTAGAACTAAACACTACTACAAACTATTATTCAAACATCAAAAACTAATAATCTATTCTCAAATTAACCTCACAATGGATGGGGACATCCACCCCAACCCGGGATCAACCCCATCAGAAGCATCCAACCCAATATATAATATCCCCTCTAGCCTGCAAAACTTAAACATCTCCTCTACCTCTCTCCTCATCTGCCACCTAAACATCAGAGGCCTAAATAATAAAATCCACTACCTGCATGCCTTCTTAGCAGTACACTCCCCAGATATTCTATGTCTTACAGAAACCTGGCTTAAGCCATCCACCACTGACAATGAAGTTACTCCTCCAGGTTACAATATAATACGACTGGACCGCACCTCAAAGAAGGGAGACGGGGTAGCTGTCTTATATAAATCTTCAATTAATGTAACTATTTCCAACTCTCCACAAGTTCCTCAAGCTGATAAAGCTGAAATACTCTTTACAAAACTACAAATTAACCAGCATAAATCTATAAACATCGGCTGCATTTCTATCCAACCTGGCAACAACACCAATATCCTTGAAGACATTCTACAGTGGCTGTCCATAAACTTCCCACAAGAAACTATTGTTTTAGGTGACTTTAATATAGACTGGAACATCTGCTCCTCAGACTTCCCTACTACCCACATAACTCTATATGGTTTCTCCCAAGTCATAACCTTCACCACCAGAACTAGTAAGCCCAATAACAAAGAAAGCATGCTAGATTGGATTCTCATTAATAACCCTCCCCAAATGTATAAGGCAGGCACCCAACCTGAGGAAATAAGTGATCACATCCTAACATATATACTCAGACAAAACAATGATATCCTTCAAATACCTAGCTTCAGAACTATCAGGAACAATAAGAGCTTCAATCAAACCAAATTCCAATTAGAACTTCAAACATGTAACTGGAATAGACTAAAACTACTCCCACTAGACGAGGCAGTATCACATTTAACTCCACATTTCTTACAATCCTTAACAATCATGCACCCACCCGGACCATCAGAACAAAGAAAAAGGTAGCACAGTGGCTGTCCAAAGAAACTAGACAAAAAAATCATGAATAGAAATAAAGCCTGGTCATCTTGGAAAACCAATAAAAACCCTAAGGATCAACTAGTATGTAAACAGCTAAGAAATGATACTAAGAAGTCTATAATGTTAGACAAAAAAAAACTATTACTGTAACCTGCAACATAAACATCAAAATCGACCACAAAAGTTTTGGTCCAGCTTGAACAATCTTCTCCATCCAGGTAATTCTACTATCCCTACCCCTGCGTCTATCCTCCAAACACCTCCAGAAAATATTGCCAACACCTTCAACACCATTTTTATGGAAGCTATACAATCCCTTGCCAACCAACTAGGCCCCAGCAACCTAGACCCTATTAACCCCATATCCAATACCCACCCATCCTTTAACTTTCAACCTGTACCAACAGCATTTATCTGATCCTTAATCAAGAAACTGAAACCCACCACCCTTTCAACAGACCTAGTCCCGGCTGAATATCTTCAAAAGGCTGCAAATGCAATAGCATATCCCATCTCAATATTAATTAACAGAACCATCTCTGAAGCATATATCCCCTCCATCTGGAAAATTTCCTATGTAATTCCTCTCCATAAAGGGGGTAACTCCACTGATCTATCAAATTATCGGCCCATCGCCATTCTGTCCCCTCTGGCTAAAATTGTGGAAAAATGTATCCACAAGCAACTCCTTCATTACCTCAATTTGCACAATCTCCTAGCTCCCTCCCAGCATGGATTTAGACCCCACCATAGTACCACCACAGCCCTTCTATCCTTCTCTCAGACAATAAATCAAATCCATAATAATAATACGCCCTCCTCTGCTGTCTTTCTTGACCTATCTAAGGCATTTTATATGGTAAACCACCAGCTACTCATGCAAACACTAAAACCTCTTGCCATAGACAGCCTAGCAATACGCTGGTTTCAGTCCTACCTAAGTGGCAGACAACAAGCTGTGCTATGGAAGGATAGCCTTTCTTTGCTACTGCCAGTCACCCTTTGAGTTCCTCAAGGGTCTATACTAGGACCTCTCCTATTTTCCAGCTTCATTAATGATCTTCATACAGTCATCCCCAAAGTAACCTGCATTCAATATGCAGATGACTCTACCCTAATCTGTTCTGCCACCTCCCCATTAGACCTGCAGACCTTAACCCAAAATACTTTCAGTGTAGTAGAAAACTGGCTCACTGACAGGCGTCTTCTATTGAATCCAAATAAAACAAAACTGCTACTCTTCACCCCCACCCGGAAAGCTATACTCCCATCATTTGCCATAGCATATAATAATGGCACAATAATTTCCGCAGAAAGTAATACCAAACTATTAGGTGTAATTGTTGACAATAACCTTAAGTTTGATGCTCACATCAACAAAAACATTAAAATAGTCAACAAAAAGCTAGGATCGCTATATAGAATTAAGGCATTTCTAACCCCAACTGCTAGGACAGTTATTGCCTGAACACATTTACTTTCAACCCTTCTTTATGCCTCCCCAATTTATACAAACCTGAGTAAATCTGACCTCAATAAACTCAATAGCTGCTACAACACCATAGCCAGATTTGCCACAGGCTCAGCATATAGAACCTACCACTGTATTAATCTACGATCTCTAGGCTGGCTAGAGTTTCCCTCTCAAATCCAGTATAATCAATTAATAATAACCCACAAAGTCCTCCATCAGCCTGAAAGCACACCCAAACTCAAAAATATAATTACCCCTTACAGTAACCTAAAAACTCTCCGGTCTTCTGACAAAATACTGGCACAAACTGTTAAATCTAAAAACTCAGCAGGTGACTCATTGTTGTGCAACTCTGCTGGAACAATCTGGAATGGGCTCCCTGCCAAACTTACAGCAAACCAGACTATTAACCAATTTAAAACATCTCTCAAAAAATTCCTAAAAAGTCACTGGCTGTGCCCCTGTACCAACCCTGACTAATCAGCTTACCACTCTCTTCACTACCGGGCTATCTGTAAAATAGTCAATGTTTCAGACTTAGTCTCATTCTCATATGTATTGTACTACTGAATCTCTCTTCACTACCTGGCTGTCTGTAAAATAGTCAATGTTTCAGACTTAGTCTCATTCTCATATGTATTGTACTACTGAATATCTCTTCACTACCTGGCTATCTGTAAAATAGTCAATGTTTCAGACTTAGTCTCATTCTCATATGTATTGTACTACTGAATGACATGCTACCTTTTTTAGCCTTGTACCACTAAAATTGTCTAAGTTTGAACAAGAAAACTACAATGTTAAGTTTAGTAAGTATGTATTCCAAGTATGCATATAATCCTATAATTCTATACTGGTATCTATATGTGACTGTATAAAACTGCTACTGTTTAACTCTTATGTAACTATCCACATGTGGAGCTTTTCTCCCCGGGCCTCCATTGAAAATGGACCTGTGTCCAGTCGGACTATCCCGGTTAACAAATGTAAAATAAATAAATAAATAAATAATGAATAAAGCAATTGTAGGCAGGTTTAAGCACCAATAAGCAGTAGTAAGCATATTTAAGCACTAGTAAGTGAGCTTAAGCCCGTTTGCACGGTGGTAAGCAATGCCTACACTGGGTAAGCAACTCTGAAGCTAACTCTCTGTAAGCAGATGTAATGGCAGCTTAGCAGTGCTTACCATCGCACAAACCTGTGCAAAACCACGTACAAACGCTCAAAAGTGCCTTAATCACTCTGTATCCAACGGCCCTTGTTCTGCCCATCAACAAAATAAACAGCCATGCAAGTCCCGAACCCAGGACCCTATACACATAGTCACAGTAGTTAAACCACCAAGCCATCACAGAAGAAGAGAAAAATGAGGTATCAGCAAACAAGACTTCACCATAGTAAAACCAAACTGAACCTGTGAAAGGAATCAGTATACAGACATATGTGCCTTAACCCACTACATAACATAAAAATGTGAATTGGAGTACAGCAGTAAGGCCAGAAGTCAGGTGTAATTGTAATAGAGTGTTGCAGTCACCAATAAAACACAAGGACCCCATACAGTGTACGTACACATGAATCATGGATACCAGGCATACATATAAGGTGTAATGAATAATAACTCAATGTCAAAAAGGAATTGTAATGCAAAGTCTAATGTAAGCCACGCTAAGCATTGCACAGACCAGCTTTGGAGGTGTAAGTATGTGTAGGCCAGCTAACTCAATGTGTCCAGTGTTATACCCCTTTAAACAATACCAGCCCTAGGTAAGCAGGTTTGCCCATAGCCTAGCCTTTTCAAAACCGGCCAATCACAGAAAAGTGCGGGAAATAGGCCTTACTTAAACCCAAGAGGTGGGAATACATCTCATAACTGGTTGTAGCTTCCCCTTGCAGGCACAATGGCAGTAAGGGGAGAAGGTGAGCACTTTCGGGTGCAGTGCTGGTGCATCCAGGAGACCAAAGTCATGGCAGGACTCCTTGTCAAAAACCATGATCAGAGACTGCTGCAGGGCCAGTACCAGGGATCCCAATATAAGGCGGAGGCCTGGGACCATCTCGCCTGTGACCTCACCAGTGCCACTGGCATACCCCAAACTGGTGAGCATGTCAGGCATCACTATGCCGACCTGAAGCAGCATAAGGGGGACCTCTTGGAGGGGTGGATCCAAGAGGCTAGAGCGGCAGGGGATGTTCCAGTTGTGTGTAAATATCACCCCACTATGGGCGTAATAATTGCCAGCTCAGGTATATCATGGATAGGTATGGCTAAATATTCCTCTTATGTCCCCCACAGGTGCAATGGAGCAGGCCGCAAACTAAGAGGCCCACGTCAGTCGCCTGGCGAGGTTACGACGCAAGGCAGGTCAGTAATACTCACTCATTTCCTGTCATAGGAAATACAACTAAAAGTAGTAGTAAATTAATTGCCCATATACAACCTGTATTGTTCAAAGCAAGTACTGCATACACTAGAGAATATGGCAGGAAGAGTCTCATATTGTTTGTATGTCAATAAAAGTGTAATAGCCTGACAATAAAGGTCTAACTGCTGTACTGCATGTGTATACTCTGGTTCATAGGTTCATATGTTCATAGGTAGGTACTAGGCTACCTGCCCGAGGGTATTTTTAAGCCTAGCCAGAGTGTGTCGGCTTTCGCCGCCCCATTGATTAATTAACTGAGCCTCTGTCAAGCAGAGCCAGTGAAGTGATCCCAGGGGTGTATTTTCTGTTACCCATCCACTCGTCAAGGCTTCTCTTGAAGAGTGTTTACTGCCTTCACCTTATGTAGGTCCCTGGCTGCTGTCTGCTCTAGCCCTGGTGTGCTAGCTCTATACCTAGCTCAACTCTGTTCTGATTCCTGCCCTAGCCACAACCCATCTGGTGTCACAAGAACCCGTCCAAACTCCGGTGACTGCATCTGCTTGCCTCCTTTTTGTACCCTCTATCAAGAAAAGAAGACATACCTAGCTCAACTCTGTTCTGATTCCTGCCCTAGCCACAACCCATCTGGTGTCACAAGAACCCATCCAAACTCCGGTGACTGCATCTGCTTGCCTCCTTTTTGTACCCTCTATCAAGAAAAGAAGAAATACCTAGCTCAACTCTGTTCTGATTCCTGCCCTAGCCACAACCCATCTGGTGTCACAAGAACCCATCCAAACTCTGGTGACTGCATCTGCTTGCCTCCTTTTTGTACCCTCTATCAAGAAAAGAAGAAATACCTAGCTCAACTCTGTTCTGATTCCTGCCCTAGCCACAACCCATCTGGTGTCACAAGAACCCGTCCAAACTCCGGTGACTGCATCTGCTTGCCTCCTTTTTGTACCCTCTATCAAGAAAAGAAGAAAGTAGGTTATGGGCATAGTCCTGCTGGTATACTAGGCCTCTGTTTTTAGATATCTACAAGGGTCTTACAGTTTGCCTGAGCTTGAGCCACTAGCAGCCGGTACCCCTCCTTCACAGCCTCTCTTCTACCTTCTCACCTCCGCACCTATAACTTTCCTTCTCTTATAATTAGTTTTTACTTTATCTCTTCACTAGTTAGCTTCCCCACTCTCCTTCTTCTATACCTGCTTTATCCACTAGGTGGCACCCTCATCCCTTTTTTTCTCTCTGCTGCTCCCTCTTGCACTAACTGTCCTACATCTGTAATTTCAGTATTGGTCTTCCTATCCCCCTTCACCCTCAGCCTTGCCAGTACTCCATCTGTCTCCCTTCTGTTTGATTTTTTACCCCTGAAACTTGCCTAGGTTTTTTGTTTCTATTCCTTGACCTGCTCCTCCTCTCTTTCACCTTATGCTTAAACACTGATTTAACCCTCCTTTATTTTTTTGTCATTTCGCTGGTGTACTTGGCCATTCTAGACCTTTCCCTTTTCCTGGTATACCTCTCTTACCTATACTCACCTGCATTTCTGATAGTCTCCTTTCCAGCTTCTCCTTCATCTAAAGACATGCTTCTGGAGCATTTCTCGCTTCTGGAGCATTTCTCCCCGGGCTTCCGCTGAAAACAGGATCTGTGGAACCTAGTCGGACATTCCCGGTCAACAAATGTTAAATAAAAAATAAATAAAAATAAAATTGTTTCTACCCACTCCGTTCGCCCTGCGGGCTCACTCCGCTCCCCTACCCTACCCCCAATTCCCACCCACCCCCAGGGGTCCTAAACTTATACCTCCTTAAACACACCCCCTAACTCACCCTACCAATCCCTTAACTCACCCTTCCCGCTTAATTTAACCACATCCCTACCCTCCTATTACTACTCTCTATAATTACTCTCCCTAAATTACCTCTATTCTTAACCCTCTACTCATAATTTAATTATCCTTTTATTCCCCTCACTTACATTTGCAGGTTCCTTATCTATTCTCTCCTCCAATCCCACTTCCTCTACCTTTCGTTTCACTCTAGTTACAACTTTACTTCTCCACAAAGATGGCTCCCTATACTCTAACCATGCTTACACTATCAGTTTTACTCTTAACCACCCTCTTCTCAGCCTACCTTCTTACCTCCTTTGAAAACCTACACTATGTCCAGCTTATACACTCACACAAACAAACTATAACTTGCACATATACACCCCTAACTACACACTCCAACATTACTTCCACTCCTAGCTACCTTCTACATAAATACCACAGACTCTCTCACATTAATCATGTCCTACCCACTGATAGAAAATTGAAACTTTAAACCTATCTAAAAAACAACTTAATAACAAAACCAAATAATCCCACCTTACAAGATGGAGACATCCACCCCAACCCTGGACCTACCAACCCTACTTTTCAAATAATTAACCCTAAACTTAATAATTCCTTCCTAATAGGACATCTGAACATTCAAAGCATCAATAATAAAGTATCTCACCTTCATGCCCTCCTAGATATCCATTCCTTTGATATTCTCTGCCTCACTGAGACTTGGCTAAAACCTGATACAAAAGATAATGAGATTACTCCCCAAGGCTATAATATAGTGAGACTTGACCGATCAAAACGTAAAGGCGGTGGAGTAGCAATTCTTTTTAAGAATAAACTTAATATCTCCACCCTTCCAGCTTATCCAACCCAGGATAGCAAAGTAGAAGTCCTCATAACTAAATTCCAATTTAACACCAAGAAATCCCTTTACATTATCTGTATTTACTTACCACCAGGTAATAATATACCCACTTTAGAAGCCTTTCTCAGCTGGGTATCTATGACTTACCCCCAAGAAACAATAATCCTAGGTGATTTCAACATAGACTGGGAAAGTATCAATGCTGAAAATCCTTCCTCTCACATCAACCTACATGGTTTCATCCAAACCATCACCTCAACAACAAGAATTAATAAACCTAATAAAAAAGAGAGTATCTTAGATTGGATACTCATAAACAAAGTTAAACAAACTTACAAAGTAGGAACCCTTCCAGATGATTTCAGTGATCACTCTTTGACTTATATTACAAGAGAAAAGAAAGATTTTCATAACCTCCCCACCACTAGAATAATACGCTCTACCAAACATTTTAACATAGACTTATTTCAAAATGAACTCAGAGAATGCAACTGGAACCCCTTAAAATCCCTTCCTCTTGAAAATGTAGTAATATACTTTAATATAACTTTCTTATCCATTCTTGACAATCATGCTCCCAAACATACCATCAGAATGAAGTCCAACATAGCCCCATGGCTCTCTAATGAAACAAAAAATCTATTTCTACTTAGAAACAAAGTCTGGGCCAAATGGAGATGCCATAGAAATAGCTCTGATCTTCTTCATTTCCGCCAGCTTAGAAATACTACTAAAAAAGCAATCATTACTGACAAAAAAACTACTACTGTAAACTTCAACAAACTCATCAAAATAATCCAAAAAAGTTCTGGTCTTGTATCAATAGACTGTTGTCCCCAGGTAACTCTAAAACTCCCACCCCTCTTGATGCTGATCCAGATACCCCCCACCTAACTGCAAATACCTTCAACTCTTTCTTCACTGACACTATACAATCTCTAGCTAGACAACTAAACACTGATAAATCCAACCTTCCAATCAACCTAGCACACTCCTCCCATAACTTTAAACTACAACCCATCTCTACCTCTCTCATCTATAGACTTATTCATAAACTGAAGCCTTGTACCCCATCTGCTGACAAACTTCCTTCTCTTTATCTCCAAAAAGCAGCCAAAGTAATCACATACCCTATATCTATACTTATAAATAGGACAATCCAAGAAGGAACCATCCCAGACATCTGGAAGGTCTCCCACATTATCCCTTTACATAAAGGTGGGAACTCTATTGATTACTCTAACTATAGACCAATTGCTCTCCTATCACCCTTCGCAAAAATTATGGAGAAATGCATTCACCAACAACCTTTACAGTATCTCTCTCTCTCTCCACAACATAATAGCAAGCTGTCAGCATGGCTTTAGGCCTTATCATAGTACTACCTCCGCCCTCCTATCCTTTACAGACACTATCAATAGAAACCGCAACAACAACCTTCTCTCTTCTGCTCTCTTCATTGACCTCTCTAAAGCTTTCGACATGGTTAACCATTCCATCCTAATTAACATTCTTGAATCTCTCTCCTTTGATAACCTAGCCATGAATTGGTTCAGATCTTATCTCAGCAATAGGCAACAGGCAGTTCTCTGGGAAAATCAAATTTCTTCCTTGTTACCTGTCACCATCGGTGTCCCTCAGGGCTCCATTCTTGGACCACTTCTTTTCTCTTTATTCATTAATGATCTGTATTTGGCAATTCCTCAAGCAACCTGCATTCAATATTCAGATGACTCCACCCTTATTTGCTCAGCTACTTCTCCAACTGAACTTTCTTCCCTTACTCAAAACATCTTCAACACAGTAGAAATGTGGTTTACCAGACGTTACCTCCTACTTAATGCCAAAAAAACTAAACTCCTTCTCTTTACTCCCACTCCTAGGTCCTCCCCCTTAGACTTCACAATCTCTTCAAATAATGCCACTGTTATCTCACCTGACTCTACTACCAAACTGTTAGGAATAACCATTGACAATAATCTCTCTTTTGATCAACATATTAACAACACCATTAAAACAGTCAACAGAAAAATAGGATCCTTATATAGAATTAAGTCTTTCTTAACCACATCAGCTAGAGCCAAGATCGCTCAATCCCATCTAATCTCAACTCTTCTGTATGCCTCACCTGTTTTTACTAACCTTAAGAAAACTAACCTTAACAAACTTGCAACTTGCTACAATAATATTGCCCGATTTGCTACTGGAAATCCCTTTAGAACTCACCACTGTTCTAACCTAAAACAACTAGACTGGCTGGAATTTCAAAACCATCTGTTAATCCCCCAACTCACAATTGCCCACAAATTACTGTACCAACCCAATTATACCCCTATACTCTCAAAACTTTTAATCCCATATAATAATCTCAACTCCCTTCGCTCTTCTAGTAAACTCATTGCCAGTTTAACAAAGTCTAATAACACAGCTGGTGACTCTCTATTTACTAATACAGCAGGAAGGAGCTGGAATCTGCTACCTAGTGATATAACACTAACTACATCATTGCCACTCTTCAAACAAAAACTCAAAAATTACCTCCAAAGTCACTGGCTATGTCCTTGTAGTAAACCTGACTAATCAACACCTATACCCTGTTTTTCTCCTCTTCTACCTTCTTCCTAACATTTAATAATTAGTCGTGTAACTAAGACTATCACTAAATCAAACTTTATTCAATGTATTGCTTAAATCCCTCAAGTCTGATGTAAATTATTGTACTTATCTCTTACTAGAGTGCATCTAGTCACCTCTATAAGAAAGATTATGTTCTATGTTAACTTTCTGAAGTGTTACACTGTATCATATGGTTTTTAATCCTTTTTTACCATGTAATGATATTTTTCTATTTGTATACGTTTTTGTTTTTTTTGTTTTTTTGTTTTTGTTTTTGTTTGTATTTGTGTGGAGCTTTTCTCCTCGGGCCTCTACTGAAAATGGATATATATCCAGCTAGACTAGCCCGGTCAACAAATGTAAAATAATTAAATAAATAAATAAATAAATAAATAAATAAATAAGTGTTAGTGAGGGGCTCTGTCTAATGTAGTTAGGAATTTTGTTTCAAAGCATGGGGAGTCTCTGTGACAGGAATCTATCCCTCCAGCATGTTCTATTTATTGTTGTGGTGAGGTTTAGCTCACTAGAGCACATGGCTCGCAGTGACTTGGATTTCTTTAGGTGGAGCATGCCCATCAATTCTGAGTTGGACATGGCTTTGTAAGTCAGGCAGAGATCACCTTTGAGTAAGCGATATGCCACTGAGTACAGCTGGAGTTTTTTCAGTTGGACTGCATAGGACATATGTTTGAGGCCAGTAATCCTCTCGGTGAGGTGCTTTTGGGGTCTTTCCAGCTGTTGGAAGTGTCTTGTGAGGTACATCCCAAATGGGACATTGTACTCTATGATGGGTCTGATGAGTGACAAGTAGAGGGGCACTATAACCTCTTTATTTCTAGATGCGAACCCCTTAGTAATTAGATGGGCCACATAGAATGATTTCCTAACTAATTTGGCAATATGATTGTCAAAGGAGAGATTACTATCTACCTGGGTCCCCACATATCTTATTACCTCTTCTGTATTAAGGGGGCTGCCGCCTATGTGGTAATTCGTGGGTGTTTTGTTTTTCCCAAACGGGATGACTATGCATTTCTGGCATTTAGCTTGAGGCCATGACTTTGACACCAGGTGTCTGTCTCAGTAAGGCCTTTTTGAAGGATGTCCGTGTCAGCCGGAGAGTCAATTATGGCTCCCAGTTTGCAGTCATTGGTGAACTTGGTTAGCCATAGTCCTCCTGTGTTGCCTGTACTTCTGAGAAATATATGCCGAACAGTAGGGGTCCCAGAACCGAGCCTTGCGGGACACCACTTGTGACTGGTTTAGAGTTGGACCTGGAGCCTGCTATTCTTACTGTGTGAGTTCTGTCTGTAAGCCAGTTGGCAGCCCATCTTGTGACATAGGGGTTTATGTTCAGGTTGGTGAGTTTTTCTATAATACCCAAGTGAGGAATGGTGTCGAATGCCTTGGCGAGATCAAGGTAGGCTGTGTGAACCACCTTTCCCTCATCTATGGCCTTGGTGACTGTCTCGAAGAAGTCAACCAGGTTTAGTAAGCATAATCTGCCCTTAACAAAGCCAAACTGGGTTGGGTCAAGTGTTTGGAGGTTCCCAATGTCTTTGTTAATGAGTTCCATGATGATGTGCTCCATAGCCTTGCAGACCAGGCTAGGCAGGCTTATGGGGCGATAGTTACCAGGGTCAGTTGTGGCCCCTCCTTTGTGGAGTGGAATAACCGTTGCTGTGCGCAACTCTATGGGCACGTAGCCTGTGGAGAGGCTGAGGTTGAACAGCTTGTTTAGGTGGGGGGTTAGTTTGTTCTGTAGTTCATGCAAGACGCAGCCTGGGACACCATCTGGCCCCATTGATGCTGTGTTTCTGGCTTTTGAAAGGGCTGTTTTCACCTATGCTTTTGTGATTTCCAGGACACTACACTTTTCTGGTATTGTGGGCCCTTTTGAAAGTGAGAGGGAGGTGAAGTTTGCACTGAATCTATCTGCCAGAATGTTGGCAATATCAGTAGGTTCAGTATATTTTGTGCTATTTTGCACTAGCTCAGAGCATATCTGCGAGTTGCCACTTAGATTCATGACATAGCTAAAGAAGGCTTTGTGGTTATATTTCGAATCCTTGGCTATTTTTCTTTCAAAGTTAGCCTTGGATGATTTTATGAGGGACCTTAGTTTCTTACTGATACTGATCAGGGATGTCTTTCCTTCCTGGGATTTGCTTTTTTTCTGAACTAGTTTCCTCCTTCTGTTGTATAACCTGTTTATGGCAGGGGTCCACCAGACTGGTTTCCTTCTCTTAGGGGAGTGAGTCTTGGTCTTGCTAGGGATGACACGATCCATGCATCCTTGTAGGTGCTCATAGAGTGCAATTGTAAAGGATTCTGCATCTTGGGCAGTGTTATCCTTTAGCGTGGGGGCTCTGAAACTTACCACCTCTGCCTTAAGTAAGGTGAAGTTTGCTTTAGAAAAGTTTTTCACTGTGATTTCCTTGGTTGGGGTGGTGGTGGGGTGTGGACATGCAGGGTGATTCGTTTATGGTCTGATCTAACCAGTGACAGGTTGACCTCTGGTTCCTGTCACCCATGTTGGTGATGACCAGGTCCAATATGTTGTGGCCTCTGGTAGGGGAGTTTACCAGCTGATCCACTGCATTTGAGTTGATAAATTCCACAAAGCGCTGAGCCTGGGAGTTTGTACTCAAGTAGTTTTCCCAGTTAATGGTAGGGTAATTGAAATCACTCAATATCAGTGTGTTCGGTAGGACCTTCATGGTATTGTATGGTAATGTAGATGTACTCAAGTAGTTTTCCCAGTTAATGGTAGGGTAATTGAAATCATCCAATATCAGGGTGTTCAGTAGGACCTTCATGGTATCATATGGTAATGTAGATTTGCAATCATGTAATAGTACTGTTGTATTAAACACTGTTACCCCCACTGTGCACCATAAATTGAATATGACAGGTGTAATCCCCAGAGGCCATGTAATACAAATGAGAGACACATAGACAGTAAACAGGGAAAATGCAGACAACAAAACCTGAATAGTACATGCGACTGAGATGTGAACTGTTTTTTGTAGCACACACAGCCATGGTTCGAATACTGCCAGTGGTAGTACTCTGCATACAGAATCATACCCCACAACTGTACAGATATGTCCAGAATGTCCGGTAAAGTGGCCCACATCTGTGCCTATCAACCTGTCCCCAGGAAATCAGTGGGATGATCCCAGACATATAGGCAGCAAACAGGAAATGCAACTGATTGACACACATCTATGAGAACAAAGCTGGCACACTAGCAACTCTCCCCAATACCTTATGAGACTAAGAAGCCACATATGTCCCATTTACACCCCAACTTGTCAAGCTGTGGTCAGAGTGTGTACAGTAACAGAGCGAGATGTATGTGCATAATAGTAATATGGAATCTGGTACTGTGTGTAAACATTCAGGTAGTGCTAATAAACATTTATCCCACAGGTCTGTCAGATACCAACACTGCGCCCAGAAATACAAGAATGATACCCAGTACTGGTACTGTTTACATTAGTATTGTATGGCAGTGCAACTGATGCAGTTGCTCTGAATAATGAGGTATCACACATCACTGTCACCCACACTGTCCTACAACATATAACTGTCTAGGAAATCTGTATAAGAGTGTTGTAATACAAAGTCAGAATGCAAAAGCACAGGGGATTAATAAGACAGAAGGCAGATAGGAGATATACAGCAATATCTATATAGCAGACACAACTGTGATGGACAGTGTTGAAGTTGTAGCAGACACAGCCATGGTCTGAATCCTGGGAGTGGATGTAGGCTGCATACAGAATCATACCCCACAACTGTACAGATGAGGCCAGAATGTCCAGTATATGGGCCCATATCTGCTGCTTGCCCCCTGTCCCCCTGGTAAGTCTGTGGGATAATTCCAGATGTTTAGCCAGCAAACAGGGAATCCATGTGATTGTCAAACACCTGTGAGAACAAACCTGTCACTGTAGTAACCCCCAAAACTGTTAGGAGAGTAATATTTCATGTATGTCCTATCTACACTCCCATGTTGTCAAACTGTGACCAGAGTGTGTACAGTAACAGAGTGAGATGTATGTGCATAATACTAATGTGTAATCTGGAAATTTGTGTGGCAACAGTCAGGTAGTGCTAACAAATATTGCTCCCACAGGTACGTCGGATATGAACACTGTACCTAGAAATACAGACCATTATAACCTGTACTGGTACTGTTCACTCTGGTATTGTAGGGAATTGTGAGTGTTGCAGTTTCTCTGAGTAATAAAGTATCACTTATCATTGTCACCCACACTGTGCTACATAATATAACTGTGTAGGAAAGCATGTATATGTGTGTCAGGTCCCTAAAGATGGAAGAGGGCAATATCCTAGATATGACCCGGCACACCAGCATGTGGTCAACACATGGCCAGAGTCTGTGCAGAAAGAGTTGGATAGCTATGTGCAAAACATCAACCTGGAATCTATGAGTATGTGTAGAAACAGTTGGTGTTAACAAACATTCCCTGCACAGGTGTACCAGGTAAGAGGTGTATACTGCAGGTAAAACCGGTTCATGTGTAACGATGATGACAGCCATATCACTGTCCAAACTAAGGCTATAGGGTAGTGTAGTAAGGCTTGTAAGGTACACATAGCACTGACTAGGAAAGTAATGTGGACTACAGGAATATACTAGTTGTTAATTGACATATTCCCCCCCCCACCATATCTCCAACAATAATCAACATACCCACCCCAACTGGTATGTAAAGACACCTATGTTCTGATAATGTCCAGTTGTTTGATAAATAATTTAATGGTTCCCATGCATGTGCTATATTGAATTATTCCAACATTGGTGGCATGGTGCCATCAATGTACCTGCATGCTGTTCTTATTATCACTGTGGTCCCACATATGCATGTGTTCTGTTTGCTATGCAACTGTTCCGTATCTGGTGTCTGGTTTAATGGGAATATCTATGCATGCTGTTATACCTAACCCTGGAATGTGCTGACTATTACTAACCCACATATGATGACATCTAAACACTATAGCATGCTTGGGAAGGCCGGTCCCATCGGACCCACCTGTCCCACCTCAGCTGGCCGTGGCACCGGGCACCAGCATGTCTGGGGCCCAACCCGAGACCTCCCTGTCTGTTGGTCCTGCACCAACTTTGGGTGGAACCACCTCAGGGGATGGGGCTCGCCCCCCCGGGAGTGGGCACGGACATGCACCTGTCACTTGTCGCCAGTTTGGGGTTGTGGTGCGTAGAGAGATCAATCAGCAGTTTGGTGATCTGCTACACCAGCTCGAGGGCCATGTGTCACAACTAGAGGGTCAGCCTGGCTCTGCAGCTCAGCCCCGGCACAGCCACCTTTGGGGCTGTAAAGGTACAGTGGTGACTGCCCATGGATGGGGACCTCAGTCCCACTGTTTCCACTAGGGGGCTCATGGGCTTCCAATTTCCCAAAACTCCTCCCCATCAAGGTTTTTACCCCCCAGATGTGTCAAATACTGCCCCTGTATGCATCTTGTTTGTCTTGTCTGTTAACCTACCCAACCTACCTCCCCAACTATACTTACTACCCCTCCCCAACTTCCCACTCTCATCTGAAAAAAAAAAGGACACTGTTCTCAGAAATAAATCTCACCCCATACATAGTTGTCCATTTTGCACACATGTCCACTGGACACGTAATCAGGTCTAATTGGCATCACAACTTATTATTGTTGTCTTCACCCCCTCCCAGGGGTGTGAATGTCCAAATCTACTTCCAAATTCAGTGTATATGCACAGCTGTTGTTGTAGAAGAAATTGGCAGCTATGGACCTTCCCTACACCCTTCCTGCTCATCCCTGGCTAGTTTCCCTACTGTCTTTCCCTCTTTGTGCCCCTTTTTTCACCCCTTTCCTATCAACCCCTTTTTCTTTTCTTTTAAAGAAATTAGTGTGGGGGTAAGTGGGAGTAAGCACTTTTAAGCAGCAGTAAGCGGGTTTAAGCCTGTTTGCATGGAGGTATACAATGCCTACACTGGTTAAGCAACTTAGAAGCTAAATCAGTGTAAGAAACTGTAACTGGAAGTTAGCAGTACTTACCTCCACGCAAACCTGTGCAAACCCACTTACAACTGCTCAAAAGTGCCTTAATCACTCTGTATCCAACGGCCCTTTTTCTGCCCAGCAACAAAATGAACAGCCTTTGCAAGGCTCAAATCCAGAACTCTGCACACCATAGACAACATGATTTACCACTAAGCCATGTCAGATATATATAACACTGATGTATTCAAAAACATATCATCCAGCCCAGTCAGTCAACAGTACAGAGAATGTATTCCAACATTTAGATGTATGTGTGTGTGTAAATATATTAAAATCTAAACAGATTCAACATATCTATATATGTATGTGTGTGTATGTATATATATATATATATATATATATATATATATATATATATATATATATATAATATGTATATATATCTATATATATATATATATATGAACATATATACATGCAAATGCCTAAATCTATAGATATATATTTCTACATCTATATGCCTAAATATATACAGCAAGTTACATATATGCAAGCAGATATATATATATATATATATATATATATATATATATATATATATATATATATATATATATATGTAGGTATATACAGACATAGTTATATTTATGTAAGCAGATATATATATCTATATAGGTATATATGGGCATACATCTGTAAATAACAATGGGAAAATGACTAAAACATATATGTCCACATGCACCGTTAATGGGGTTGATAGGCCCCAAACAATATACGTCTTGTACGAATAGGTATACCCCCACATAGCCAAACAAGTCTGCCCTGCAATACACTACCAAGTGTTGCAGGTCCCATAACCAGGACCTGACATGACATGGGCACAAGATGTTAACAGTACTACATCCCACCTGTATGATGTCAGGCTGGTATTGGTAACATCATGCAGTACAGTCTGGTTCCCATAGGAAATGTACAATGTTGAAGCTATCAACATCCCCAGGATACATATACACAGACACATATATGCAGATACAGATATGCACACACACACACATATATATATATGTATATATATATATATATATATATATATATATACATACATATATATGAATATATATGTGACTACACATACACACGCAGAGATATATACAGTAAGATACATATGCAGAAGGTGCACACAATATGGAACAGCCACTATGCCTACAGTTAACACCTTAACAACTGGACACTGTATGAGCCACCCATACAAATGACAATCATTGCCTGCAACATATACCCACAGAGAGGTCATAGGATATAACACCACACACAGGTTTGCATAAATGGAAACCTTTATTTGTGTACTATTACAGTTTTATATGCCATGCCATATAGTTGTTCAGACACTGACATCCATATAAACAAAGTAATGCAACTGTGAAACAGTCATACTAATACAGTAGCCTGTAAAGGTTCACAAATGTTGCTGTCCAGGCCAAGCCCTTCAAATAGTACAATAGTAAAGACAGACTAGGCCACAGGATACCAAACAATCAACAGTAAGTAATGAAGGTGTATAGTTTAGCAACCTCTATCTACACCCTGTACACAATCAGTAGGTGGTAAAGACTTCAGTTGACACAATGGGATGTAACTGTTACAGATCAAGGCCTAACTGACACCATCACAAGCACACTGACAAACAGAACAGTGTGTATGGCAGGAGGCTGTAGGCCTGCATTAACCAAATTTATGTAACTAAGCTAAATATAGGTGAATTGTATGGTACTGTACATCCAAATACCTTAAGGCAACTCACCCCTGATACCCGAAAGGCTCATCCAGACTCTGCTACACTTTGCTGTGAACTAAAGGTTAGTTTGCTTTTATTTTTTGTATTTTTGTATTACTTTATTGCCTTTTTATATTTTGAATACCGTGGTTTGTTCTCTTTACCTTGTGTTTTACATGCATTCTGCTTTAACAGCATATTAAAACTTCAAAAGAGACCACAGCTCTCTCTCTTCTGAGTCAGGCAGAAATTAGAACTGAGTCAGGCAGAAATTAGAACTGATCAATTAAGGACTCATTCATAAGATAGAAGAGGTCACCTAAGGTTAATCATTTGTTAACTGAGGGGGTGGAGCTAGGAACTAAACCTTCTATTTAAGGGATAAAATAAAACTTTTCAGAGCTTTACCAGAAAGGCTCATCCAGACAATGCTACACTTTGCTGTGAAGAAAAGGTTAGTTTGCTTTTATTTTTTTGTATTTTTGTATTACTTTATTGCCTTTCTATATTTTGAATACTGTGGTTTGTTTTCTTTACCTTGTGTTTTACTTGCATTCTGCTTTAACAGCATATTAAAACTTCAAAAGAGACCACAGCTCTCTCTCTCTTCTGAGTCAGGCAGAATTTGTTTCCCGCCCTCCCACCTAGTTACAGTTGTCTTGTTAAATACCACTGTCTTTCTAGTTGCCTGCCTCTTATGTTAATCTGACCATATATCTCATTTCCTCTCTACTTTCACTGGCATGTGTGAGTAATCACAAAATCATCATTTTTGAAATCCCTCCCCTTCAACTATTTAAATTTATTGGCCATCCTATTGTATTCCATAGTACCAGAATACAAACGTGACCACCCCTTTCAATCCATCTTGCTGTTTTAAAAATAGTAACTCTCCACTAAACCTTAACTTTTTAAACAGGTAAAACTTAAGTTACCTACTTTCACATCTAACTTCTCTAGTGTACACTGCAGTGTGCATTTTTTTTCATCTTACCTTTAAGCATCCCTGTGACTAGCACTTTCTCTAATACCTGCTGGAAAGCACTAGGAAACCTTAAACTGATACAATCACTCAACTCTCCTTGTTAATAAGGAGAAATTAATAGTAGGCACTAAACAGCCTATAATTGCAATGTACCTTGTTAAGGTAAGGGAAAACAGCTCCTGTACTTTACAAAAAAAAAAAAAAAAAAGCACCAAACCAGGCATGTCCAAGGGTCAGCTTCCAGTGATTTCTCCTGTCCACCTGGAGAATCTGGGCATACTGGGGCAATGCAGCAATTGCCTCATGTACACAGACAACCCTCTCCTCCTACCACCCAACACTACAAACTGTGAGAGATGAACTTATATAGTCAAAATGGAAGCAAAGCTCTCTCCACCCAAGATTGTGCTAGACAGTCAAGAGGAGAAGGTTAACACCCACACTACACCTCAAGCAACACATAGCCCTTCTAAACCCACATAACCAACACCCACATATAGCAACACTAAATCCACATATGCAGAGGCCCTTAACTGTAACCTGCCCAAGCAACAAGGACCTCTGAAGCTGAAACGCAAGCAAGCACCAGTCACAACCAAAGTGTCACATAGTTCACAACACCAGTGTGCCACCCAGCAACAGCCCCTAAGGCAAGACAATGTACCTAACACTTTAGTCATAGGTGACTCTATAGTCCGGCACACTGATGTCCCTCTCACCAGGTTGAACAAGGAGAAAATTACAGTCAGCTGCCTGTCAGGTGCCAGGATCCACCACATAATGCATGCACTCAAGTCACTCCACAACAAGTACAAATATGACTCTGTCATTGTCCATGTTGGTGTGAATGACTTGAGACATACTTCCTTGGACTACATGAAAAGAGACATGGAAGAGCTCTCGGATCATGTGGCCCAGGCAGGTATGACCCTAGCCCTGAGTAGCATCCTGCTTTCGCCCAGAATGATACCACAATATAAGGACAAAATGATTGACTTCAACAATTGGCTAAGCTTCTGGTGTCATTCAAAGGGGATCCAGTATCTGTCTGCCTGGGACGACATGATTGACAGACCACGATGCTTTGCCAGATACGGTCAGCACCTGTTGCCCCTGGGGTTCAGGTTACTGGCTAATGCTCTTGCCACTCCTATAGTGCCTTTTTTAGGCAAAGTTCAAAGGACAAAACCACCACCGTAACACGTATAAGCATGCAAAATCTGAAGGTAATGCTACTCAATGCTAGAAGTCTAAACCTCAAAATGCACTCCCTTGAGGCACTCCTAAAACTGGAGAACATCGATATCTGTGCAGTAACTGAGACCTGGTTCAAGGCTTCAGAGAGCACCCCTGCAATACCAGGCTACAATTCTTACCACACTTTTCGGCCACCAAACCAGGACCGAAACACTAAAGGTGGAGGAGTGTCAATATTCACCAAGGATATTCATACCATCAGGCTAGTTGCCCAACATAATGGATCTGAAATTCTCCAGGTGCAACTAACACTAGGTAAGACTGTAATCCAAATTGTAGCTGGCTACAGATCCCCCACCATACCCCAAGATTCTCGCTACACCTTTCTAAACATACTGGAAAATATTAAGATAGAACCAAACACCTTAATACTGGGTGATTTTAACTACCCTGCCATTAACTGGGAAAACTACTCATGTACCAACACCTTTGCCCAACGGTTCTTGGAATTCATAAATTCCAAGGCCGTGGATCAACTAATCCATAGTCCCACCAGGGGCTCCAATATCCTAGAACTGGTCATTACCAACATGGGAAATTGATTCTCCACACCTATGGTCACCCCCTCGTTAGTCAGGTCTGACCATAAGCTAATCACCCTTAACATCCACATCCCACCCCCACCCCCCAGTAAAGAAACCTCCATAAAAAAACTTCTCCAAAGCCAACTTCATGCTACTCAAGTCAGAAGTGACAAACTTAACGACACCCATGCAGACAGGAACTGAAAGTTCAACTGCTGAATCCTACACTAAGGCACTGTACGAGCACATCCACTCATGCATGAATCGTGCCATCCCAAATAGAACCAAGATGCTCTCATCCAAAAAAAGGAAGCCAATCTGGTGATCCCCTGCCATAAACAAACTTTACAACAAAAGGAAGAAACTGTTGCAGAAAAGAGGAAAATCCCAGGATGCAAAAAACTCCCTTACCAGCCTCAGTAAGAAACTGAGATCCCTCATAAAATCCTCCAAAGCTAGTTACGAAAATAAAATTGCCAAAGATTCCAAAGACAACCCCAAGGCATTCTATAACTATGTCAAGAATCTAAATGGCAATGCTCAGATCTGCTCTGAGCTAAAACAGAATGGCATTAAATATACTGATCCCAAGGATATTGCCAATATCCTGGCAGATCGATTCACTGCCAACTTCACCCCCCCTCTCACCCCCTAAATGGCCCATCTCAATACCGGAAGATTGCCAAATTCCAGTAATAACGGTCACACAGGTAAAAAATGCACTCTCCAAAGCTAAGAATACAGCATCCATGGGACCAGATGACATCCCGGGCTGTGTACTACATGAACTACAATACGAACTGGCACCTCACCTAAATGTCATGTTTAATCATAGCCTCACCTCAGGTTTTGTGTCCACTGAGTGGCACAGAGCTACAGTTATCCCACTCTACAAGGGGGGATCCACCTTGGATCCCGGAAACTACTGTCCCATCAGTCTGACAAGCCTTATCTGCAAGGCCATGGAGCGTATTATCATGGAACTTATAAACAAAGACATTGGCAAACTTCAAACACTGGACCCCACCCAGTTTGGGTTCGTGAAGGGCCGATCTTGTCTCCTGAACCTGATTGACTTTTTTGAATCAGTCTCCAGAGCCATGGACAAGGGTAAGGTGGTCCACACAGCCTATCTAGACCTTGCCAAGGCCTTTGACACCATCCCCCACTCTGGAATCATAGATAAACTTACTAAGCTGGGCATTAATTCTTACGTCACCCAATGGGTTGCTAATTGGCTTACTGATAGAACCCACACTGTAAAAGTAGCCGACTCCAAATCCAGCTCCAGACAAGTGACAAGTGGAGTACCTCAGGGTTCAATCCTTGGACCACTCTTGTTTGGCATCTACTTCTCTGAAGTACAAGCCAACACTAAGGGACTCTGGCTAACAAAGTTCACAGATGACTGCAAACTGGGAGCATTATTGAATACCAAAATGATGTGGATACTCTACAAAAGGGCCTTACAGAAACAGATGCTTGGTGCCAGAGCCATAGGCTCAAGCTCAATGCCAAGAAATGTATAGTTATCCCCTTTGGGAAAAAAACATGTATCTGTGAATTACCATATAGGTGGCAGTACACTAAACACCGAAAGTGTGATAAGAGACTTAGGGACACAGGTGGACAGTGGTCTTACCTTCGATAACCACATCGCCACAACAGTCAGAAAATCCTTCTATGTGGCACACCTCATCACTAAGGGCTTTTCATCCAGAAAAAAGGAGGTCATTGTCCCACTGTATTCATCCCTCATTAGACCCATTATAGAATACAACTCCCTGTTTGGTATGTACCTCTCAAGACATCTGCAACAACTGGAAAGGCCGCAGAAATACCTCACTAAAAGAATCACAGGCCTAAAGCAGATGCCCTACGCTGACCGCCTTAAAAAACTCCAGCTATACTCTGTCGCATATCGTCTACTCAGAGGTGATCTCTGCTTAACATTCAAGGCCATGTCAAACCCAGAGCTGTTGGACATGCTACACTTAAAGAAATCCCAATCCCTCAGAGCCACATGCTCCAGGGATCTAAACCTTGTCATCACAATAAATAAAACATGCTGGAGGGATAGGTTCCTGACCCAGAGACTCCCCAGACTCTGGAATAAATTGCCCATACATGTCAAGCAGAGTGCCTCTTTGGCCCTCTTCAAAAGGAACCTTGACAATTGGATGGGATTCACCCCAGGGATCACGTTAGTCACCCTGCTAGACAGGGGTCTAGGGAAGTAAATAGTGTGGGAAGAAATAGCCAGGGAATTGTTATGGCTAGGCTTGTATAGGCCCTAGGGCTGATAGCCTAGTGCCAACCTATGAAGCTATGAACCTATGCACACCTACACACACATGCCAGAATACAATGGGTATCCCATGCCTATTACTCCATTTGTAAAATACTGTTGTGCTGGTACTGCAAGGCTCATGTAGTAGGTATGGGGGGAGCTTAACAGGGTACATGTAATGTCCCATACACCGGCAGCCACAACTGACTATGTCAATGGGTGCTGCGTTGGTTGTGAAGGCCCTCATGGAATTCCCAAGTGCAGGTGTGCTAACACACAGATACTGCTATTCTCAGTAATGAACACATACACATGTGTCAGTACAGGGATGCATCCCTGCAGGTGGTCATAGCTGTGTACCTAGCTATTGTCTAAGGGGAGATGGGTTGTATAGGGGTTGTGTGTACAGTGTTATCCTGCCACCTGCCAGGTGGCAGTGGGCATCTATCAACAGACACTACTGTCATTACCCTCAGGGTGTGAATGACATGCATCAGCCAATCCTCCAGGTGCCTCCTGCACATGGTTGCTAAGGTGATCAAGTTGACATGTATGCAACATGGATTACAACAAATGGTTATTGTCTGTGATAGTGACCTTTACTCAAGCATGTTCAGTTGACTGTGGTAGTGTAGTGGAGGTACCTGTGGCATGTGGTGCGTACAGGGTGACATCTCCTATATGTGCCACTTCTTACACAGGTGGGCAGACTTGTCAGTTTCACTCAAAGTTAGGTTGCCTGTACATATTCCAGCTGGATACCTGCCATCTGCACATATGTACAGGGACTGACAGTCATCAGCTTGGCAAGTAGCTACGCAGTAGCATGAGTGTGTTGACAGATAGATGTCTGACAACAATATGTATGCCATAACTACATGTCAGAAGCCCTCAGTAACATGTGCTGTACAGACGGTAGTCTACAGTTACATTCCACATGACGGATCATTACCCAGTAAAGTGTATATACTGTGACACAGCTCACACACCAGGGATACAACAGAGAGACCTCATAGTCCAGCTATGCCTGCAGGTGTGCCTGTTGTCAGTACTACATTTAGCACTCTGCTCTTGCCTGGGTAAGCACTGTCAGCAGTAGTACTGCCATGATACACTACATGCCAGTGTGACAGCACGTACCCTGGGCTACTACTCCTGTACATAACACATTTACATGGATAACAGTGCTGTACAGGCCTCATATACATCTGTGTCCCACACATGAAATTCACACCCCTTGCTAATGTAATGACAGCACATAGGCGCATGTATTATACATGGCATTACATACACTTATTATCAGACTGTGTGGTGTGACCTGGTTACCAGGGTTAAGCCATGCTTAGCATGTCTCAACATTGCTGCAATATAACAGCTGAGCTGATTTGCGCACTGGTAAGCGAAGCCTACACTGTGTAAGTGCCTGTATGTTTACCCATAGCTTAGCACCGCTTAGCTTCGCGCAAACCCATGCAAATGGGCTTAAAGCTGCTCAAAACGTCCTTAACCACTCTGTATCCGACCGCCCTTGTTCTGCCCAGCAACAAAATGAACAGCCCTTGCAGGGCCTGAACCCAGGACCCTGTACACTAAAGTCACAACACTTACCCAATACACCATGACCACTGTAAAGACAGCTGTTGTTTTACCAATATAGCTGTCAATGCACATATTGAGTAGTACTGAACAATTGCCTTTACTTCCTAAATTCTGTAGTCCTTGTTATTAATATGACTGTTGCATCACATATATTGTTTTATTGTAATGTCCACATAGCAGATACATACGGTGAGATACATCTGGGAGGGTATACGCATCCATGAGGTTCACACATGACAGGAATATGGTTATATACATATAATAGGTCTATACATGTTTACATGTAAATACACATATATACTCACACATATGTCTGTATCCACATCTGTATAGTGCAACTTATAATGGCCATGTGTACATTTCTTCGTATGTATATATATATATATATATATATATATATATATATATATATATATGTATATACATATATATGTATATACATATATGTATATATAGATATATATGTGTATATATATATATGTGTGTGTGTGTGTGTGTGTGTATATATATATATATATATATATATATATATATATACACACATATATGTATATATAGCTATATATGTATGCACATCCTATGTATACAGTTATGCCTAGTTATGTTGGTATATATGTAGATTTGTACAACTATATGTGCATACATATCTATTCTGATATACCTACTACTGTCAATATATATGTAGATATCCATACGTATATGTGCATATGTATCTCTATCTCTATATGTGTAGACATATATTGCTCTGTATATGTATATATCTGAGTGTTTATATGTATATATATATATATATATATATATATATATATATATATATGTACATATACATATCCATCTATGTATGTCGATATGTATATGTGTATATATCTATACAGATATATAGATAATTAGATATACATACATATATGTTCACCATATGTCCTGAATATGGAGTGTAGCCTTACCTCAGCCCCAGTACTCCCAACTTCGTAGTGCAAGGGGATGTCAGGTATGTATTGTAGGTATATTTGTAAACTATTGCTACTGTAATAGGGATTGTCTTCACAGACATGGTGTGTGTGGGAGGTCACATTTGCTTTAACATGTGCACCATTGGCTACTGACAGACATCCTAAGGAAATCATAGTACAGTTCCACTGCAAGCACAGTAATGCTCCTGTGGACTACAGCAGAGATATGGCCAATATATGTGGACAGTCTGACACACTCTGGACAGTCCAGATGTATACACAGAACCCCTTAGTGCAAGACATGTGGACCAAACCTGACAATGTGGATGTTAGCAGCCATGTAGATGGGTATAACACATAACTACTGGTATACATTTGCCCCCATAGGTTATGCATTCACACACCCTGTCTGTCCTGACACATAATAACTGCTGGTACAGAGGTGCCATGGCCACATACTACCCACTAGTTAATGACATACATCTGTACAGCATTTCACTGCTTTGTCTGACATGCATGGCTGTTATGGTGGCCTGGCAGCAGTACATCTGGCAAGTATCTGGACATGACATCTCACTGGATAAGTACACTAAGCTGCTAGGCATGTAACAAAGCACTGTGCAGGCTACAGTCAGACTGGCTCAACACTGGCCTACATTTCCTATGGGGGAATACACATGTACCTACTCATATAGCAGGCTCTACAGGCATGTCACAGCACAGAGTAACAGACACCTGTGTGAAAGTGCATAACCACAACCAATGGGAACACAGCCATAGCCACATATGGTAAGCTAGCATAATATTACAGTATATGTACTATCTGTTCAACACCATCCTCATATGTGCCACTCACACACCACCCCTACATATACTAGGCCGCTTCACAGTGTGGTTGGATGCCTGTCTGTGGTATGGGACATGTGTGTGTTTGGCCCTACAAACATGTAAACCGATAGGGTAACATACAGTGGAGCAGCATGTAACATCAGATAGAACAGGACCAAGAGCAATGACATCTACCACAGTCTGTACAAAGGCCAAGGTACATATTAACAATACACACACTGTCGATAATCACCATAAGTATACAGACCTCAGTACTGTACACATAACCACAGAATGTCAAGGTTATGTCATCAAATATAACCCCTACTATACATAACACGTGTAGCAGTCTATCTCATTGGCTTGTTATCAGATATGATATCAATAAATATGGTGTGCAGCACATATACACCTCTTACTGCATGACATATGTACAAAGGTTGACCGAGCTGTGGCTGGAGGCACAAACACAGGGCCAATATTGACATGTTGCTGTGATAACCTCATACATTTACTGTTGTAACAGGGTTTGTTGCAACATATATCCTATGAGGGGTATGAAGTCAGTAACTCTCACAGTTGTCACCATCTACAGACTGCAATCCTCATGCTACCTTCTGCAGTTCACAGATAGGTCCTCTGTGGGTAGCACAAGAAACAAAAGGCACCACACACTGCTCAGTCTGCAGATGACCCTACAGGGGGATTCCTCATAGACATAGCAATGATATGACAGGTATTAAAACATGTAGGACAGCCATATCCACACACACACTGTTAAACCAACAATACTCCAATCGCAGTATAGCAGCACTTACAGTCTGTAGTCAGGTCAGGCACATCCCCCTCCTGTGTGTTGGCCTGTTTCCACACTGTAAGTTGTTAGAGGTAAATCCCCAATCCATCTGTGATGTTGTTTGCCAAACAACATATCTAGTTCCTGCTCACAGTGCATGAAAAGGCCCAACACCAACATGATGTTCCTAGATATTGGAGTGTGTTTCCATGCAATTGGCTATGGGAATGTTACCACAGCTGTTCCACATGCAATCAGCTATAGGAGGGTTGCAATACATGCAGAGGCCATTAGCTGATCATGAGCATCACTTACAATACACATGCTGCTGCCTAAGCAAAGCAGGTGTAGGGCTCCATATCCACCAGAGAAGGAGTGAGAGAGGCAGACAAAGGCAAAGTAATGTCAGGGAGGGGTAGGAGAGTAAAACTTAAGCATGTTTGTGTCACACACCTACCAGCACATGGTATCAAACCACTGACAACTATGTAGTGCTATCACATTTCTATGCAGTTATCAGATACGCCACATAGGTTACTTGATGAGGATCCCTCAAAACATATATATGATGGTGAGTGATATTTGCAACAGAGATATGGTAGCTATATGGTAGGTGTAGTACACGTGCTTGTCCACATGAACAGGTGCCATTATCAACACAGCTACACTCTCACAGGGAGGCACACACATTGACACACATGGCAGGGCCAGGAATACAACTCATCACTAGTGAGATTGCCACAACACATTACTTTGCAGGTATCACATGCACCACAGGGCTCATACAAAGCTTATATGGGCAAAGGGTATGTGGAGGTGTCTGACATTGGACAGCATGCTTCAGTATGCCAATGGGGGTTGTAGTGAGTGTGAATGTGATCGTACAACATATACACACACACATACACACACACACACACACGGTGCCAGTACTGACATGCATGGGTGCATTGCTTCATAGGTGTGTAGTGGTCGACTGTGCCAGACAGCTATACAAGGCTAGGTGATGGGTATACCTTGGCATCAGCCCACATGACAATGATCTGCATTGTGGCTCAGGGGTGTAGTTTCTGGATTTGCCTACACAGGTGGGTATTATATTCACCATCTATTCACCTGGGTGACTATTGTGTGTGGCCAATGCTGTGCGTTGCTTACCATGTATGTGTTCCTTAGTCCATGACATGGACGGTGTCTGGGATGTGCACTCCTCCCACATGCATGTACAGTGACATGTGGAACTGGCCCATTTGTGTACACAGATTATCATCAGATGTGCCAGTCCTGGCCTCATGTGGCAGAAACTGATAATTGACAGCAGGTTTACCCTGCACCTACATTGATAGCATGATACCGGTATTCCCTGGTGTCAGTGGCATCTGTCCATATAGGGCATGTTTCAGGCATAGTATGTCTTTTGTGCGCCACATTTGATGGCATCACAGGTGTTGCAGGTGTCCAGTGGGGAACATGGGGAAGGTGCACTGTCAGCATGTACGTGCCTATTGGACAGATGGACAGGGTGCCATGCCCTCTGTATCCCACTGCAATCACACCATAGTTACTTTCAGTGGGAAATATGCTGGGTACTACCAACATAGCGCCTGTTTCCTAGGCAAGTGTGTGTGTGTGTGTATGAGACATGGGTTGTGAGTGTTCACTGGGTAATACTACGGTTGCTAACTTTGTTTGCCTGGCCTTGATGTCACATGTAAGGGTATGAATTTGCAACCCAGCCTCTCAGCTATTTCACATCCGTTATCCCTGTACAGTGGACATTGTGATACATACTAGGGCCACCATATAAGAAATTTGCAAAACTCACTCCACATTGAGCCCAGTTGTTACACACTCACAACCACCTCCATACATGATACGACTTACGAACACAGACACACACACACATACACACCTGTCATGTCTGGGATTAGAATTCCTACCTAACTAGTTGATTACACTATAGCACTATGCAGTTATGCTAAGCATTCTGATGAAGTCAGAAACTTGATGAAAAGCGCTTAAATAAACTTGGATTTTGCTGGTGGTCTGTTCTGCATGCTTCTTTCATCTATTTGCAGTTCTACCTAACTAGTTAATCACACTATAGCAGTATGCAGTTATAGGACGTGCCATGGAGATTACTGGGCTACACCTTTCCAAAAGGTGTATTTCACAGTGTATGACATCAGCAGCCTTGACAAAGTAGGGCAATTGAATTGTAGTGAGTGTGACTATCCTAAAAAGCATTGCTCTCTACACAGATGGTGACACACACACACCTGCCATGTCTGGGATTAGAACTCTTATCTAACTAGTTTATTACACAACAGTAGCATGCAGGTATAGGACGCACCAGAGATTACTGGGCTGCAGCTTTCCAAAAATTGCATTTCACAGTGTATGACATCAGCAGCCTTGACAAAGTAGGGCATTTGAATTGTAGTGAGTGTGACAAACCTAAAAAGCATTGCTCTCTACACAGATGGTGACACACACACACACACACACACACACACATACACACACACACACACACACACACACACACACACACACACACACACACACACACTTGCCATGTCTGGGATTAGAACTCCTGCCTAAGTAGTTTATTACACTACAGCAGTATGTAGTTACAGGATGTGCCATGGAGATTACTGGGCTACAGCTTTCCAAAAGGTGTATTTCACAGTGTATGACATCAGCAGCCTTGACAAAGTAGGGCATTTGAATTGTAGCGAGTGTGATTAGCCTAAAAAGCATTGCTTTCGACACAGACAGAGACACACACACACACACACACACACACACACACACACACACACACACACACACACACACACACACACACACACAGTTGTCAGGTCTAGGATTAGAACTCCTACCTAACTAGCTTAACACACTACAGCAGTATGCAGTTATAGGAAGCATCATGGACAGTACTGGCCTACACCTTTCACAAGGGTGTATTTCAAAGTGGATGACCTCAGCAGGCTTGTCATAGTATGGCTATGGGGAGGGCAGTGTGTGTGCATGGACCATAACCTATTCATCTAGAGGTTGATACACCACATGCAGGCACATGCATGGTTATATTCCACAGGTACAGGTATACAGCTGCTAGATGACTACTTCCTTGTACAGTCATGTTGCACAGCTAGCACTTGCACCACATAGTCCTTCATGCTGACAGATACCAGTGGCTAAGTTCTACAGTGAGTGACATCTGAACCTCATGTGGTTGTAGCCATTTTGCTGTGTACTGGGTGGAACAGGCCTCATAATGGATGGCCCCTTGTGACAGTCACTGTCTTCCACACATCTGTGTACGTCTACTTTTGGCTTATTATAGTGTGTTGTCCTTGGATATATGCCTATATCCCTATCCAGTGTATGTGCAAAGCATGAGTACTGCATACTGAGGAGTGTCTGCAGTAACATCTGCAAATGCCAGATATGTCTGGTCCATTGTTGTCTGCAGACATGGCCTTCATTTATTTGTGTGTGAGCATGCCCAGTATGCCCTTCTGTATTGAATGTGTGGATGGATTCCAGTTAGTTTGTACTGCAGTGCAGATCTTTGTGTTGTACACTTACAGGTAGCATACTGTTTCTGCAGGGTATCTGTCAATCATTTGGCAATATGGGGACAAACTGCAGGGGATAGTGAGTACTGTAGGTGATTGTGTCTGTGCTGCTTCAGCTGCATGGTACTGCTGTTAGCAGAGATATTCAGACATGTGCACTGTTATACACAGCGATGTTTTCTGTCCTCATGTACTGGCAGGTGGACATTCTTGCTCACAGTAATGACTTGGGGGACAAGAGTGACTGCAGCTGTGTCTGGTATTGTGGGCAGACACCTACGTATTCATGGTAAGTTATGCCATTCTGGAGGGGGTGCTGCAGACACTTGGTGTTGGGTTTGTGTATCCAGTTCAGCACTTTGGTACAGTGCTGGCAGAGGATCCCATACTTGTCCACCCATCAATATGGCAGTATGGCCTTATCTTGCTGTGGCAATGCCTCACAGCTGTACAGATTTGCACATGTTAGCCAGAGGCAGGAGCCATGGCTCAGAACATTTACCCTATTGTTGTGTACGGGCAGGTGTGTAGCCACCCATTTATGTGTTTCTAGCCAGGGATAGTGTGCACACAGCTTGGTGTCAGACCCTGCACATTCCATGCCACCCATGCTCCCACACCCCCTTCTATTATTCTAACCTCTTCCATACATTATGCATACATTCTTTGATATTTTCCTTAAGGGTTCACCACATCACAGGTGTGTGTTAGTGTTGGTCCACAGTTCATGCAGTGGGACATAGTGGACATGTTACTGTGGTTTGTCCAAATGGCCTTTCATATGGCTTACATGGAGTGTTTTATGTTGTTATTTGGGTGTCTATGACATAACATGCATTGGCAGTATGTGTGAGACACGGGCCTTTGTCACTGGCCTGTGGGCCATTAGGTGTTGATGCAGGCCAGATGTGGCCGGCCACTGCATTCCGTCAGTCCTACAGTCCCAGACTACCATACAGTATATTCCCCTGGGGTGACAGGGTAGATGTGATAGCTGTTCATGCCAATACCTTCTATCAGTCTTGCTCAGGTGGTGTGGATGCTGGCAGGGTGCTACCTACAGCTAGGGCTACACCTGCATGGGACACCTGCACTGCATGCTGCAGTCTTCCACTATTGCCATATACAGGTGGGGTCATGCTGTACCCATTCCCCTCAGCAGGGATATTGCCAGAGTACCTATTCCCCACAGCAAGGATATTGCCAGAGAGGTGCCTATGGGTGGTGATTGCGTGACTGGGTGCATGCGTGCTATGGACACTACTTGCATCTGACACACAGATATGCATGGGGCATTACAGTTATGCTGGCATGTGCAAGTACATCAACTGATTCCCAATACATCAGTCCTACCTCCTTTGTGATCTGCAGGTGTTCAGGCAGACATCACCGGTATCCCCTACTGCAGGTCCTGTTACTGTGATGCATACCTATATGTACAAATCCAAGGGTGTCACCATTTCACAGTCACACAATATATATACTGTATGTCTGGGGTACTTTCCCCTGTGTACTGCTTGTATATCTAGCCCAACAGCCATGCCATGTCAGTTTTTCAGATGGTGACACATATTACCACCATACATTTACAATGGCTTACTGCTAGCATGTGTTATACTGGTGGGGATTGTCTTTGGCACTGCAGTCGTGAGGGCATGTCCCTGTTATCAGCAGTAGTGGGCAATGGCCACCAGGTCATACCTCAACATGCATACATACTGACCACTCTCACACATTATGAAACACACACAATCCTAACACACACAGACCTACATATTGTGCAAATCCTACAACCTATCCTGCTACCTTGGCCACCTCTGGCCATCTGTGCTCCACTCGTATTATACATACTTATACATGTTACTACATTTCTACACAGGACTTGGGAGGGGCACACCTGAGTGTCACTACATTTCTACACTGGATTGGGGGAAGGTGCAGATCTGTCTGTTTTCACTTGTCTACATAGGCGTGGGGGGCCCTCCTAACTGTTACTACATTTCTACATAGGATTGTGGGGGACTCCTGACTGTTTTTACATGTCTACATAGGATTGGGGGGGCACACCTGACTGTTACTACATTTCTACACAGGATTGGGGGGGCACACCTGACTGTTTCTACATGTCTACATGGGAGGGGGGCACACCTGACTGTTACTATATTTCTACATAGGGTTGTGAGGGGACACACCTGACTGTTTTTACATTTCTACACAAGATTGGGGGGGCACACCTGACTGTTACCTCATTTCTACACAGGATTGAGGGGGCACACCTGACTGTTTCTACATTTCTACACATGATTGGGGGCACACCTTACTGTTTCTACATATCTACATAGCATGGGGGGCACACCTGGCACATGCACACATTTGCTATGACTGTACTGGTATGTCAGGTACTCCATTTCATTCTGTATTTTAACCTATCATACTGACTAGAGGCATATCAGTGTACTACAGGTCTTAGCTTTGGTTGCCCTACATATTAGTGTCTGACTTCCTACCCTTCAGAACTAATATCCCACTGCCTGACCTGCTGTAGCCTGTTTGTGTAGGCCTGCGGGGGAGGTTATCCATAGGCATCATTCAGAGGCCGTAGCACAGGCTCTGTTTGGGTTTGTCTACACCTGTCCTGCTGGCTGAGACTGTTGCTGGGTATGTGAACCTCCCTGACTGGCATGTGTGAGTCATATGGACACACATGACACCCAGCACATTTCCTGCAGTGGGTTTTGTTACCCTGTGAAGTACTGGCTACTATGGTGACTCCAGTATGTGTTACAGATGTCATGGTGCCACTATGGGCGTCTACTATCTGCTGCCATAACATTCAGCCACCCAATTCCCTTGCATGCTCACATCCATACCATAGATACAGGTAATGACACATTCTACTCCATTTGACAATTGGTAGGTTGATTGACTTACCTTGTGGGTGTGCCAGGATTGAGGATGGTGCTGAAGGGCTGTCTATGTCAGATACACATAGTACACTCCCTATACATGCTTGAGCACAGGTAGTGTCATGTTTGGCATCCATTTTACTGTATGTGTGAGTCAGAGGTGTCATTCCCTGGGTCCCTACTGTGTCAGTGTATGTGCTATTTGTTGTCTCTTTGCCATGGCCTGGGCATACTGGGCATGCTTCCATCTGCCTACTGGGGCAGGCTCAGGTTGTTCCTCCTCTGATTCACTCTGTGCCTGTGCAGGCCTTGGCATTGGTGGGGGGCTGTGTGGCCCTGTCCCGTGCTGTTCCTGCTGCAGCTGTTTCCACAGGATCATATTGTGTAGCATGACACATACCATAACAATTTGGGTACATGTAGCTGGTGAGTACTGCAAGGCTCCACGGGATGTGTCCAGTCAAAGGAACCGTGACTTGAGCATCCCAAACACACACTCTATTATAAGTCTGGTCTGTGCGTGTGCTTCATTATGGCATTCTTGTTCAGGTATATGTGCATTTCTGATGGGTGTTATCAGCCATGGCTTCAGTGTGTAATCAGCACCTCCTACTAGGTGACCATAGGGGTTGTCCCCATTGGCAAATCTCTGGTACAGCTGCGTCAGATGCCAAATGTGGGAATTGTGAAAGCTTCCAGGGCAGCCAGCACACACATTCATTGTAATGCCCTGGGCATCGCACACAATCTGGCAGTTGATGGAAGGGAGGCCCCTGCGGTTGATATAGACCTTACCCTGATCACTGGGTGGTGCTTTGATGTGTATGTGCGTGCAGTCTATAGCACCCACTACCTCAGGGTATTCTGCTATTTGGTGGTAGAGATGCATATTGCTGACCAACACCTCATGGGTGTTGAGGAAATATATGTGCTCACTGGCATATGCTGACATGTCATCCAGGAACTGGTGGAATACTCTGGATGCTGATGCCTGTGAGATCCCCATAATATCACCAGTTGACCTTTGGGAGGTACATGTGCCTAGTATTCCTAGGCCTACACATACCTTGGTATCCACTGGGATGGGTTCCCCTCGGTCAGTTCGGTGTGTCAGGCGTGGCTGACACAGCTCAACAATTTGCTGTAGGAGGTCCATGTCCACCCTATAGTGCTCCACTGTCTCCAGCTTATGTAGCCCCTGGTAGGTTACCCTGGGTCTGTACACTCTTCTCCATCTCCTCACTGTGAGTTGATTGGCAGCATTCACATCCTCACCACCCTCAGCCTCTTGCACATATTGTTCTATGTTGCCTGATGCAGCCCCTCTCATTTTGTAGTTTTGTTTGTTAAAAGTTCCTCACTTGTATACACCGGTGGTGTAGAGTATGGGAAAAAACAGAGGGGAATGTCTTTGCATAGTTTATAGTAGTGTTCTGGGCTGGTCTAGTGCCTGTGTAATTGGCTGATTCTGATACATTTCACCTGCCAGCTATGCTAGTTCTCCTTGATTAGCTTCCTACTGCTGTTTTCCCTTGCCATTGCCTTCCTGTTTAAGCGCGGGGGGCGTGCTGCACAAACAGAGTGCTCAAATGTGCACAGCGCTGCTATTTCCTGGTTTAACTTTTTTTTTTCTTCCTACAGCCGAGTGACGTCTCCAGGCGTTTCTGCAGTTACACCCTACTGCTCCTCTAGGTGTCAAATATTGGCTGTTCATATTTGCATTAATAATTCCAAAACCATGTTACATACAAGGTATTGGAAAATTTTATCTTGAAGCATACATGATAGCAAACACAATTGTATTGATATATGACCTCTGTCAATGGGTATTTGTTAAAAATGTATGGTGATAACTTCAATTTTTAAATGCTGAAGCCACGCCCACTAGGAGTTAAAGCTACACACTCAAAAGAACTCTACTGGAGGGAATGAGTTAAAACCTGGTGTGCAGCACGCACACCCACGTAGGCAATGTAAAGAGTGCTAGGCAGATTCAGACAAACCCCTTAGCTTAGCTTAGCTGTGCTAAGCTAGGAGCAAATTCAAGCCATAGGGCTTCAATCCACTTACAGTATGCCTGACACACACACCCATGATGTCAGCTAACTCCTAGGCTTGCACCAAGCTATTCCTTCTCTTACACTGTTGGGACCTGACTAGCATGCTGGGGAAAACTGGGATTCACTATCATTCCCCTCATTTGCATAGGATTGCCTGCTAATGCATAGTTACATGTCTCACACTGAGCCTCCCCTCTTATCAACCACTACTCACTGGCCATGTTGTCTTCTGCCTGCCATTGACTTTCATGGCAGAATAGTGATTTTAGTTAGAATGCTTATTTTAGGTTTATTTTATTATTTTCCCTGATCCCGTTTGCGTGCCACTGCCCTACACTTAAACAGCCGAGATCGGCAAAAAACCATAAAAGTTGTTTTTTTAATTTTTTAGACTGTTTGCAATGCCACTGGCCTTATACCTGGCATGCTTCCTGACTGATATCCAGCCTTTATTTGGAGCTGTCATAGCTCCGTTTTTCATTTTGCAGAAATGTACTCGGTTACTAACTGAGTACATTTCTGCAGATTGCACTAGTCCTGCACGGCCGGTTTCAAGCTTCCTGGATCGCAAATTCACCTCATTTGCATGAATTTCTCCTGCAAATGGGGTGATTTGCAAACATGGGCTTAGTCCATTCAGGATTAGTGCAGGAGCACTTGTGCATGTCCCTGCAGGCTGCTCCTGGATCGCATGGCAGACATATTGCCTGCTACAGCTCCTGCACTAATTCTGAACACTGTACAAGGCATGCAGAATCTGGGGGAATGCATTTGATGAATTGTTGGTTACATTATTTTGTTCAAAATAATATTCCAGTTGTTCAAAATATAATTTTTAATACTTAGAGAGTCCTCTGTGAAGATAATACCAAAAACATGGCTGTAATCTGTGCCACCAACACTTGTTCCAACTTTCTTATCTACCCATAAAGTGTCAGGTGAAAGAAGACGGGGAATTTTAGATTTCCTTTTTATAATTAGTTGTGTAGCAAAGGTTGCTCCACATTGTTTGCTGTAACCCTCTTTCAAGAACAGCTCAACCAAGCTGTTTAATTCTACCAAAAATGTCATCACCTGAAGTTAACCTACACATAAAACTACTTATACCTCCTCCTGCACAGTACAATCGAAGAAAAAGTCCTCAGCCATCATGTAAACACTCAGTTAAAATACCACCCACATCTACACATAATAACACTGTATCCAGTCCCTCTACTGCTAAGCTCTTAAGGCAACACAATGCTAATGTTCCTGGTCATTGGTGATTCTGTAGTGATGCACACCAATGTCCTCCTCACCAGACTGAGTAAGGAGAGAGTCATGGTTAGCTGCCTTTCCAGGGCAAGGATCAATCAAGTCACACAGGCACTCAGGTCATTGAACCACAGGTACCAGTATGACTCTGTCCTTGACTATACCACTAAACATACCTCTCTTGACTATATGAAGTGAGACATGATCGAGCTGAGTATAGCTTCATGGGTTCATAGGTGCTTACTAGGCTAATGACCACAAGGGCCTGTTTAAGCCTAGCCATGCATCCCAGATCTCTGACAGGTTTGGATATGCTTGATAAATGTAAACAGGGGGTTAGGAGATGAAACATTTACAAGCAGGGGTCTGGAAGCTGAGCCATTTACAGGCTGCCTTTGTCCATTAGAGACATAGGTTCCAAATTAGGGATGAATTTCCTGTTCCTCATCCAATTGTCGAAGTTGCACTTGAATTGGGTTAGGGAGGAACTCAGCTTCACAAGGATGGGGAGCCTGTTCCAGAGACAGGGTAGTCTCTGGGTACATACCTTTCTCTCCAGCAGATCCTATTTATATCATAGGTAAGGTTTAAGTCTTTAGAACAGGTAATTCTGGTGCTATTTGTTTTGTGGATATGCAGGAGGCCCATTAGAGTGGGGTCTGACAATGCCCTGTATACCAGGCATAGATCTCCCCGAAAAAGCCTGTAAGAGACAAAATACAGGGATAAGAGCTTAAAGTGGTCTGCAGAAGACATTTTACTTATGCCCTGCATTCTTTTAGTGAGAACCTCTGAGGATGTTCCAGTTGTTGGATATGCCTGCTTAGGTACATACCAAAGGGGGCATTGTACTCAATAATGGGTCTGATGAATGCCGAATACAGTGGAACAATGATTTCCTTGGACTTAGATTCCATACATTTGTTTATAAGTTGTGCAATATAGAATGAATTCCTCAGTACTGTAGAGACATCATGGTCAAAGGCTAGATTACTTACTATGTGTGTCCCTAAGTCCCTGACTACTGGGTCAACTCTAAGGGATCGTTTGTCAATATGATAGTTACCAGTGGTGGATAACTTCCCAAAGGATACTATTATGCATTTCTTGGCATTTAGTTTTACTCCATGGCTATGACACCAGTTGTTTGTCTGTGTCAGCCCTTCCTGAAGAACATTTATGTCAGTGTGGCATTCAATGACAGTTCCTAATTTGCAATCATCTGCAAATGTAGTCAGCCAGAGACCATTGAGACTGGCCTTGACTTCAGAGAAGTAAATGTCAAAAAGGACCTGTCCAAGGACTGATCCCTGAGGGACTCCAATTGTGACTGGCCTCTTTGTAGAGGTGGACTCCCCAATTCTAACTTCCTGTCCTGTTTGTGAGCCAGTTGGCTATCCACCGGGTGACATACGGGTTTGCACCTAACCTCTTGAGTTTGTCAGCAATGCCCGAGTGGAGTATTGTGTCAAATGCCTTGGCCAGGTCAAGGTAGGTAGTGTAAACCATTTTGTCCTCATCTATTGCTTTAGTCGCCTTCTCAAATAAGTCCACCAGGTTGAGTAGGCATGACCTGCCCTTGAAAAAAACAAACTGGGTTGGGTCCGGTGTCTGGAGGTTTACTATATCTCTATTGATCATTTCCATGATAATTCTTTCTATGGCTTTTCATATAAGGCTAGTGAGACTTATGAGTCTGTAGTTTCCAGGGTCTGTAGATGGCCCACCTTTGTGCAGAGGAATGACTGTTGATGTTCTCCATTCATTAGGCACAGAGCCTGTTTGGAGGCTATAATTACATAGCAATTCCATAAGGCCTGATAGGTCATGTTTCATGCCATTTAGAAGGTATCGTGGGTTATTGTCTGATGCACTGATGCAGTGTTTTTGGCCTTAGAGGCAGCATTAAGGACTTGTTCCCTAGTGATAGCACAGGGAGTTATATTTGATGGTATTTCCTGAGGGAAGGTTGAGGTGGAGAGAGGAGTAAAGTTAGAGCTGAATTTGCCAGCCAGTAGGTTTGCTACATCTTCTGGTTCAGTATAGGTGGCTCCATCTAAAATGAGCTCTGCACACAATTGCTAAGCTATGCTGAGCTATTTACAAAATCTCTGTATAGCCATACTGATAGCTAGATACAGCGAGCTGTGCCCACTCACCTTTGAAGTTATGGACATAGCTAAAGAATGATTTGTGGTTGTCCTTGTCCTAGGAGGCCATATTTACCTCAGATTTGCTTTGGTAGACTTTATTTGTCCTCTGAGTTATTTGTTAAATTTGATGAGAGTGCTTTCATCCTGCTGGGCGCTGCACCTCCTAAGTTTTGCCATGATTATCTTCCTTCTGTTATATAGCCTATTGAGTTTGTGATTCCGCAAGGGTGGCTTGTTTTTTGAGTTAGTTCTGTACTTATTCTTGGTGGGGGGTATAGCTGCCTCTCTGCAACTATTATGTTTGTACAGGGTTTCTGTGAACAGTTATGCATAGACAGCAGTGTTCTCATGGTTTATGGGGGCTTGACATTTTGTCAGGTTATCACTTAATAGCAGGGAGTTAGCCTTAGAGTAGTTCCTGAATATACCAGGTTAGCTGGGGTTCCAAGCTTTATTTTTACTTCAAATGATACCATTTTGTAGTCTGACTTTAGCAGACAAAGACATTACACTAGTGGGTGTGCAGCAGATCCAGTATGGTTGCACCCCTAGTCGGTATATTGACAATCTGGTCCAGGGAGTTTGTTTTTACAAAATCCATGAATCTCTGTGCCTGTATGTTTGATGTCATTTGATGTAGTATAGGATTCCCACTTAATAGTGGGGTAATTAAAGTCATCCATGGTTATGTGTCTCAGGCAGGTATGAGTCTAGCACTGAGCAGCATGCTACCTTCTCCAAGGATGATGCCAAGTTACCAACAAAACCTTATTAACTTTAACAATTGGCTTAGCTTCTGGTGACAATCTAAGGGTGTACAATATTTGATGGCATGGGAGGACATGGTTGATAGACCACACTGCTTTGCCAGGGATTGTCTGCACTTATCGCCTCTCTGCTTTTGGATATTGGCAAAGACCTTTTCCAACCCCATATTGCCTTTTTTAGGCCCTGCTAAACTGATAAACCTACCTACTTAACGGAACCTATGAAGGAATATCTGAAGGTGTTACTGCTCAATGGTAGAAGTCTTAACAAGAAACTCCACTCCCTGCAAACCCTCCTCACCCTGGAGAGTGTAGACATCTGTGTAGTAATGGAGATGTAGTTTAAAGTCTAAGAGAGTACCCCAGCAATGCAAGATCATAATGCCTTGTATACCTTAAAACCAGCTACTGCACAGGAGGGAACTAAAGGTGGAGGAGTCTCAGTATATATTAAAACCAACTTCACATCTAGAGTAGTTAAAGTGTATGACCATCTGGAACTCATATATGTGCAACTCACCATAAAGAGGGTCTCGTACTATATCCCTGCAACCTATAGGCCCCTTTCCATGTCCCAGGAAACCCATATTACCTATCTCAATGCAATGTACTAGAGTCCCATACCATTGAACCCAATATGATATTTATGGGGGATCTCAACTGTCCCTCTATAGATTGGGATTCCTATACCACTTCTAATGCATAAGCTCAGCAATTCTTAAACTTTGTTAATACCGACATCCTGGAACAGTTAGTTCATTCTTCAACCAGGGGTACAAACATGCTTGACTTAGTACTCCTGAACATGGGGGGGGGGTGATGTTCCTCACCCAATTTAATGTCTTTCCTTATCAGATCTGGTCATAAGGCAGTATTACTTGAAAGAAAATTAAATCCAGTGATCCAGTGAAACTAAAAACCTTTAGGAACTATTTCAAGGCTATCCCGTCTACTAAGCGACACCTTGGCTAAATTCCAAGCACCTTCAGACCCAGTCATCACCATAGCATATGCTGAGTTATTTACAAAATCTCTGTACAGCTGTGATGCCCCTGCACTGCCCCAGTAATCAAGGATCCTCAATCCTCACCATTAACACCAGTGAGGGATGTGCACATTGAAAGGATGACAAGTACACACACAGTAAAGTACCCTTAAGAGCACACAGAGATTACAGTCAGTCTAGGGCTGGCTTCTCCTCCTCTTTCTGCAGATCCCCAATAAGACACCCAATTGGCACAGCTGTAGGGTTAAGATCTTAGCCAAGTGGTCAAGTCAAAACCTCCAGCACCCTTTCTGTTCAACTAGTGCTTCATGTCCCTGCCCAAGTAGCTCACACACACACACACACACACACACACACACACACACACACACACACACACACACACACACACACACACACACACACACACACACACACACACACACTTTAATATTTGATTTATATACAGACACTCCTGGGGAAGGCTGGCACAGGTTCACTAGCTATGACTCCTTCTGCCCAGACTATACAGTAGTACCACCTGCCACAAACACCCTTATCAGCTACTAAAGGCTCTTACAAAGGGTGACCAATTCTACCGTGTAATGTTACTATTATCCAAATGGTAAGTGTGTCCAAGAATTTAAGGCTATTTTAGAGTAGCCTGCACAGTGTTACCAAATACATGCAAGTACGCTAAGAGCTTAAATATCTCTAAATGAAACCAGTCACAATTAAAAGGTTTAAATATATTTAATAATAAATAACAGAACAAGACAATACTCAATAACCCAATACAGTGACAACAGAGTTCAGAATCACAGGAAATACTTTAAAACAACATTGTAGGACAGTCTCACATCAATACAGAAACCATCTAGACTGATCTTACTATTTTCCGATCTATCTCTAAGAGAAATACTATGATCTACGTCTTAATTACAGAGGCAGATACAAGTGCTGAATGAATGTTTACAGGGCCCAGACAAGATACAAAATGCCCTGACTTTCTCTCTGAGATAGTTCTTAAGTTACTAACAAATATTTCTACTGGGTCATCTCAGATTACATAATTCTTGTCAACTCTGCTTTTAGTTTCCAGGCCAACAGGAACTTAAAATATAACACCTCAGTGTCAAGAATACTTATCTCTTAGAAGCTGACAATTATCTCTCAGAAACTTGCCTGGAACTGGAAATCATAAAATTGTTAACCACACCTTTACATTTGAAACCTGAATTTACATCTGTTTCCAGACAATAGGAAAACCTACAACTGTAGACATTGTGTCTGCTTTGAGCTAAAACAGAAATAACAGAGTCATAAACAATTTCAACTTATTTTCTTAGAGTTTGCAAGTTAACTCTGTATATTCCAGCCTTTACCATCACCACATACATTTGCATAGGCATGTAGTTTATACACATTTCTGCTGTTTTCCAGCAGGGCGCACTGTGGTTACAATTTTGAAGCTCAGTACAGAACATATAGTTTTTTACATTTCTAAGGCAAGCATACAAATCATATTACTATTCACAAATGAAATAGTCTAGCTGGCTGGGGCTGGAAGCCTTCACAATTCTCCCCCCTTGAAAACTCAAGCTAGTTTTTCAAGTGGTCCTTGCAAAACCCTGCTTGAGAGGATTAAGCCTATCTGGGGATATTCCCATTCTCTATCTTAGAGCCCATCTGCATTGTTGCACTGTCATATCATATGCTTGCAACCCTAGGCTCCGCCTTAGCAACTTGGCAGCTTGCCGGCTGGCTTAATGTAATCATGTTAGGGGATTGTGATCTGTAACTACAGTGAATTTTCTCCAATACAGATAAGGCTGAAGTTTCTGCAGTGCCCGCACTATGGCTAGACATTCCTTTTCTACAACTGCATAGCATTCCTCCCTGGGTTGGAGCCTACAACTGAGATAAACCACTGGGTGCTCTTCTCCCTCTGAAGAAATCTGGCTAAGTACAGCCCCCACCCCATGGTTTGAAGCATCCACCTGCACAACAAAATATTTGCTGTAATCTGGACTGGTTAACACAGGGGGTCCTCCCAAAGCTTCTTTAAACTTCTGTAATGCCTGCTCACATGCTGGGGTCCACACTACCTTATCTGGCCTGTTTTCCCTGTCAGGACTGTGAGGGGAGAAGCTATGGTACTATAACTAGGGATGAACTTTCTGTAATACCCTGCTGTCCCTAAAAATGCTCTCACCTGTTTTTTGGTAACAGGTGCAGGCCATGCCTGAATGACTTCCACTTTGGCAGGTTCTGGCCTGATATTACCACTCCCCACTCTATGTCCTATGTAGGAGACCTCTGCCATACCCACCTGACATTTGCTGTGCTTAATGGTCAGCCCTGCCCTCTCTAGTTTGCCCAGCACCTCCCTGACATGCTGAAGGTGCTCTTGCCAGGAATGGCTGTAGATGGCAATATCATCTAGGTAAGCAAGGGAAAATCTTCTGCTCCTGCTAAGATATGGTCTACCAGCCTCTGAGTTGCTGGGGCATTTTTCATCCCAAAGGGCATCTTGGTGAACTCATACAAGCCAAAAAGAGTCACAAAGGCTGACGTCTCTCTAGCACTCAGAGTCAAGGGCACCTGCTAGTAACCCTTGGTAAGGCCAATGGTGGTAAGATACTTAGCCCTACCCAGCGGCTCAAGGGATTCATCTGTCCTAGGCATGCAGTAAGCATCTGATTATTTGTGAATATTTAATTTCCTGTAGTCCACACAGAACCTGGTGCTGCCATCCTTCTTTGGTACCAACACTACTGGGGAGGCCCAGGGACTGCTAGACTCCTGAATTACCCTTAGTTCCAACATTTCCTGTATCTCTTCCCTAAGAGTCTGTTTGACTCTCTCAGGCATCCTACAATGGGCCTGATTAATATGCCTTTGTGGTCCTGTATCCACCTGGTGCTGCACAAAATGGGTGCACCCTGCTTTCCCAGTGATCATGTCCTCAAACTCCTGTAACACTGCTCGGATTTCTTGAATCTGGGTAGGAGATAGCTGCTGGGACATTGCTACCCCCTCCACTGAGGTGTCACTCCGAGCCTCATTGAGCAGATCAGTCACCAGATCTCCCTCAGACTCCTCCTGCAATCCACTGCAAATACTCAGAACCAGAGCATTCCTATCATGGTAAGGTTTCATCATGTTAACATGGTACAATTTGTGCCCCTGCCTCCTGCCTAGCAGTTCTATCATGTAGTTAAAATCACTGACCTTTCTTACCATCTTGTAAGGTCCCTCTCAAGTTGTCTGCAGCTTTTTGTGTCTGACAGGAATGAGACCCATTACCTGTTGCCCCACAGCATACTCTCTAGCTCAAGCTTTCCTGTCATACCAGATCTTTTTCTGCTGTTGGGCTTCTGCCAGGTTCTCCTGGGCCAAGCACATGAGTTCCCTGAGCCTTGTCCTGAGGCTTAGGACATATGCCACAACAGAGGTCATTATTCCACTGTACTCTGCCCTTATCAGACCAGTCATAGAGTATAATGCTCCCTTTGGTATGTACCTGGCCAGGCATATGCAGTAACTAGACTGATCTCAGAAGTTCTTTACAAAAAGAATATAAGAAGCAACAAATCTGCCTTATGCAGAGCACCATAAAGCCATTTCCCTACACTCAGTCTCCTATAGCTTGTTGAGGGGTGATCTATGCCTGACTTACAAGGTATCTGCAAACCCAACACTTATGAATCTCCTACATAATTGTAAGTCAAACATTACCAAACATAGAAGGTCTAGGGAACTAAATTTTGCCTGTCTTAAACATAACATGCTGGAGAGACAGATATGTGTCCAAGAGACTGCTTGTCCTATGGAAAAGCTTCCCATGCATGTGAAGCTAAGTTCCTCTATTACCCAGTTTAAATGCCTGGCTCTCAATGTCCTATTTGGATTCAGGACATCATTATTCTTTCAGGAAAACTTAACTAGGCTCAGAAAGGCCTCCATGGTCACTGGCCTAGTGACAATCTATGAATCTATGAATCTGTGATAGTCTCATGAGGTGATTTCTCAAAGCATTCATCCAATATCCAAATAATTTATAACAACAAAAATTGTCAATGCTGTAAATGTTTAAAAACAATCAATTGAAAACAGATACACTAAAATGTTCAACTCAATTATTTAAAAAAAAATGGCTAAATTCTTATTTGCACACTTTGAGTAGCCACCCAAACTACACAAATGAGACTTGTAAACCTGATTGTAGCCATTGCAAAGCAGACTTATCAGATCCTACTGTATAAAAAAAAGTCACTGTGATCTGGACCTCAGACTTCATCTGCATTTAAACAGAACTGAGTCATAACAACAAACTAGAATGAGTGCAGGTTACGGTGATTTTAACAAAATAGACTCGTAATAATGTCTCCCCAGGAGATTACATATGTTTATAAACCCTAATTGTACAGGGGACCAACCAAGTCTGAATCTGCGTGCGCTATGCCACAGGTAATCCCTTTACTATTCCCAGTGTAAGCGAGACTGAATCAGTTAGAAAATGTTTACGACCAACTTTAAGGACATGCAAGAAAAAGCAATGCCAAAATGCACAGTACTTAAAGTGGCATTCTACTTATGACAATAAGCAGGAGTGATCTATGATATATAAGCAATTCCAGCTGTGTGTGGTGAATACCACCATAGCTGGTGCATTATGTTACTAACTGCCAGTGCCCTTAAGGTAAGGGAGATGATAATGAAGAGCAAATGAACAACATAGAAAAAAGTATTTATCCTTGATGCAGCTGTCGGTGACAGTGCAGCGCTTGTAGCTTTTCTTGTGAGCATTATGCAAATGAATAGAGCTTCAAATAGATCTGACATAGATATGTACAGCTCACATGAATCACTGTGCTAAATAGTCATGGAGTTCCCACCTTTTCAAATTTTCCAGGTGGGAAATTTTCTACAGAAACATTCTGCAGACCAAACCATACAAACAACCAGACTACTCCTTGCCTTTTGTCTAAAATGAAAATTCACTGTAGTAGAATTTAATATGCTGATGCTGTTTTGTACATAATAAGGCATTTCAGATGGAGAATAATTGTTTTATGCAACAGTTACAGGAATGTTAAAAAATATTTCTTGTCCAAAATCTCAGGGTATTTATGTACTGGCATATTTTTTCCACAGGACAGAACTGTTATGTTTAAACATGCAATCTTGGGTAAAGTGAGACAGGTGTTTACCTTAGCACAATATAGTTGCAAGGAATTTATCATTAATTTTAATGAAGAAGTGTGGCTTGTGGCTTGAATCCAAAAAACAAAGTTCCTACTATTTTATTTCTCACTAGCAATGTGGACAGTCTTTTTATTCCATAAAACAGTGACATATTGTGTTTCAGAATTATTTTTATTTTCTCATCACTATAAAGTGAAAAGAAATGTTACAGCTTCAGCTTCACTCCGAGAAACATTTTCCATTCACCGAATATGTATTATATAGAACAGTACTGGTTTCACTGTATATTTATTTGTATAAAACAGTGCAGTCCCTGTAATGCAATCCCAGCATGCTTGTTTTTGCACCCATCCCATTGGGTATCTCTGAAAAGCAGATCTTATCACAATATAGATCTATGCTACTTTCTCATTGCACACTGTACCAAGTAAGTTTTCTGTCCTATGTCTGTACTGCCTTCACTAACTAATGCAGTAAATACAAATAAGCATTATAGCACAGTTTCTCAGCCTGTTTTACCTCTCATACAGCCCCTACATGCTGATTTAGGCATCCCAGCTGGGTATTTCAGAATAAGGATACTTATCATTGAAGAGCACTGATTTAATAATAATCTCTTGCTTATATTTTTATAATCAGCACTAGAAATGCCAAATGCTGTTTTCCACGGTCATTTTGAAATACTGTATCATGCCTCCCTATCACTGTGAAGGACAAAGCCAAAATGTCACAGCTCCAGATGATAAAATCTGTATCCCTATTTCCTGTGCACTAACATGCATTGTTCAGACTGGTGCTACTTTCACTGCTGATTGTGCAGGTGAAATCAACAAAACAAACATTACAGCCCAGTTATTCTGTCAGTGCAGTACTTTTCATTCAGCCTGTACATGCTGTTCTATGCACCTCCCCTCTTCTGAGCATGGCCTAATAACACACAGCTTCCTATTCATTTAATACAGTCTCTAAATGATGCTCAATCTCTGTCTCCTCCTTTTCATATTCTACACTACAAAGTCAAATGTTGTTTTCTGCATGAATTTTAAGACGCTAAGTGCGACTTCCCTGCCATATTAAAGTATAAAGTAAAATGCCAGACTTTTCCCAATTAAAGTATGTTAACCATACACATGTGCATTATAGATTCATAGGTATATAGATACTTACTAGTCTAGATGGGTATATAGATACTTACTAAGCTATTGATATGCGAGGATCTTAAGAAGCCTAGCTTTATTTTAGCCCTTATATTTTGCTTACAAACCAGCCAGAAGTGGGCAGAACAAGGACATGTTGGGACATTTACATGTTGCCCCAATCTATGAGGGGCATGGATGCTAAAATAGGGATGAATTTGCAATGTCCCATCCATTCATCCAAATTACTAGGCATTATTATGCATTGTGCAAGCAATGTTACTTTTATATTTTTTTCACAAACAGAACGAAGGAAATTGACATTACAACATAGCTTTTTATAAACTGAGCAACATTTCTTGAATGGATGAATAATGTAATACCAAAGTGTTGGGACTAGCTTTTTTCACAGTCAGTGTCTGCCTGCTTGGTCCTTGCTGTTGGTGGTGGAGCCCTGTGATAACAAGCAACTGTTGTTGCTGACCTCACTAGGACACCCAATTAACATAGGAAGTTTGTTGTCAGCTGTACCATGGGTCACCTCTACTTTCTTTGAATTCTTTACCACACAATTTTCAGTGGCAGCTTAGAAAATCATCTATAAATAGTGTTTATTACTGCCTGCATTGGATGCAATGTACCATTTCTGACTTCTAGAACATTCTTTAGGGAAATCTGTCTCTGTAGAAGGTATGTTCTAGTAGTGCGTGTCTCCCAGTCCTGATACAATTATAAACAGCCAATATAACATTCCCAGTGGCATGTAAAATCATGAAAAACAAGGTAATAATGTTAGTAATAATGGTTAATGACATTATAATCATACAACTTAAAAATATATTAACTCATCTTTTCTATAGGTAAGATAGTTTCAGTTCCATAACTGCCTCAGTTACATGTAGTGCAATATGACTCCATTAGAAATTCAGTTTTGTACACCTAAAAATTCAGATGCACTGCCAGTTGCATGGCAAGTATGAAAGCTGTATGGCTTGTACGTCATTTTAATTTATTTGCTTGCTTATTCATTCCGTTATGTAATAGCTATAGAGTTGATCTGGCCCTGACAGAATATTTTCACTCACACAAAAGTGTTTTACTATCTCTTTGTAAATTATTAGTATTATTATTATTCATTTTTAGAAGACTTCCATTGAATTGGGGGTTTTCCTCATTCAGATTTTCCTGGTAAACAAACACAGATGTAGATAAATAAAACACATTCTCCCAGATTCAGCAAACAGCCATGCAGGAATAACTTATTCCTGCATGGGAGCGACCGTGGCTGTTCAGCATGGCAGCTCGTCATGCATATGTATGAAGGCATGCTGCCATGCTGTAAAATGGACACCATTCTGGGTACGAGTGCAGAAGACGTGTCTGAGAACAGAGCTCTCACAATACATATGTCCCCTGCACTCCAGAATTTCCGTTTGGCAATTTAAAATGAGCGAGAACACTCATAACACCCCAACCCATCAGGGTAAGAAATCTGAACAAAGCCAGAAGGGACAATCATCCCTACCAAGCCATACAGTTGATAGAATAACGGGTTTAGTGTAAGCACATAGTGCACACCTCCCAACCCGTCAGAGTAAGGAATCTGGACAAACCCATAAGGGACAATCATCCCTACAAAGCCAGAAAGTTGATAGAATAACAGGTTCAGCATTGGCATGAATATTCTGAAGGGTACAAATTTAAAAAACACAACAAATAAATGTTTTTTTTTTTACTTATGTGATAAAGTTTAAGCGTAGCTGCACGGGTGTGCTCGTTGCTAAGCTACGCTTAGGCCAGCTGAAACAGCAGGATAAGTTAAAAAGCAATAGACATCCAACATAAGCATAAGTGCAACAGTGTAGCAGCTAGAGCGTATGCCTTACATGTAGTCATTCATGGTTTGAACCTCACCAAAGCCATTTCCATTTTGTATGTGTAAAACATTTCAATGTTGTTAGAAAAATATGTATTATTAATATGCATGCTTAGTGCATTCGAGGTTTAAAAGGGTTAATACATTTATTCTGTTCACACTGTGTGAATCTGCACAGTTACTAGAGAGATTCCAATCCTGTTATGTCATGAAAATATGCGCAGCTATGATCTGCTTATGCTATGGAAATTGACAGGAAGCATTTGATTTCTGCTAATGTCATGAAAATAATAATAAGTGTTTCATTTCTACTAATGTCATGAGACTTAACAAAGAGTTATTGATTTTCTGCTTATGCCATGAGAAAGTACACAGCTGCTGAAGCTATTGATAATGAAAACAAAGGCTGCTTGAAAGTATAAACCGCAGTCAGCATTACTTGTACCTAAGCTAGAAATGTACCTTGAAATGTAACACATATATATTAGAATTGCACAATTGAAGAATAGAAAGTTTGTAGTGGGCTAAAAATAAGCCCCAAGGCCAGGTTGTTTTTCTCAAATGTTTTTGTAAATCAACAATAATCCAGTCATGTCAGCAGGAAATCTAAGTAACATTTTCTATGTAACACATAGTGAGTTTTAAATATGAACATGTCAGCAGGAAATCTAAGTAACATTTTCTGTAGAGTAATACAGAAAGCTGTGTCTAACTACGTCAACAATAGAAAAGTAACATTTCATAGAATTGTATAAAAGTAGCATACTGCTCATTAGTAATTTAGACAAATCTTGTATTTGCATGCTTTGTCTCCTTGCTGCAAGTAATAAAGGGTGCCATACTTCAACCTTACGTGAATTGGTCTTTGAAGTTTTTTCCTTTGACAAATGTTAATTTATTTATATATTTATGTAGGAAGTAACTTATTTTTCTCAACCAAAGTAGTGTATTAGGCCCAGATGTGAGGTGCCAGTGTAATAGAGTAGTGAAACCCCCACATAAACACAAGTGCCCCATACAGTATAGTCACACATGAATAAATTAATTGCAACACATTGGGGGATGTCAGGGAAGGCAAATAAATCTATATTATGTAATGAATAATGAATCGATCCCATACAGGTGGTAGACCAATGTAATAAAACATAAGCAATGCTAAGCATTGCACAGCTATGCTGACCGGGTGTAAGCATTGTGTACATATGAATACTAAGCAATGAATAGCCCAGCTAAGGGGATTTGGCCATTGGTAAGCAATGCTGAACCTGCCCCTTCAAGCACTGCCAACCTTAGCTAACAGGTTTGCCCGTAGCTTAGCTTAGCTCAGCATTTTCAAAATCGTCCAATCATGGCAAAGGATGGAAAATTGGCGGTACTTAAACCCTGCAGGTGGGAATACAGCTCATTACTGGTTGTAGCTCTCCACTGTAGGCAGTATGGCAGGTGTTGGAGAGGGCATGCACTTTTGGATGCAATGCTGGGGCATACAGGACTCCAATGTCATGGTAGCACTCCTGGTAAAAGAAACATGATGTGAGACTGCTGCAGAACCAGTACCAGGGCTCCCAATATAAAGCAGAAGCCTGGGAAAGTCTTGCCCATGATCTCACCTATGCCACTGGTATCCCTCAGACTGGTAAGCAGGTCCGGCGCCACTATGCCATCTTGAAATGGAGAACAAGGGAGCTCTTGGAACAGTAGGTCCAAGAAGCAAGACAGAGGGAAGATGTCCCAGCAGTGTGTAAGTATTCATAGCAATAACTGTTTACCAAAGTTCAGCCTGTGTATGTGATGGATAGGTATGCATAAATGTTTCTTTATTTTCATTACAGCTGCAGCTGAGTGCGCTGTGAACCAGGAAGCCCATGCCAGCAGGTTGCAAAGGCTGCGTCGCAAGGTTGGTGAGTAACAATCCTGCTTGCAGTAGTCATACCAAATAAATATAAAGGACTAAAATGTCACCTGGCAGTATAAAAATGTCTATGGTTTCTACTGAATAAACCAGACAATATGACAGTAATAGTCCCATATAGGTTATATTTAAATACAAGTGTAACTGCCTGGCAATAAAGTTCTAAATCCTGGACTGGTTGTGTTTACTCTGGTATTGTATGGCTTGACATGTTGCATTCATCAAGATCTGATATCCAAATAGTACTGTTGTGTCAACTGTTTCTCACACTGTGCTACATAAAAAAATATGTCTAGGAATGTCTGTATAAGAATGTTGTAATTACAAGGTCAGATTGTACAACCAAGAGAGACTTAGATAGAAAACACTGAAGGAAGAGACAGCAGTTTCTAAATAGCTCACTCTGATGAAACAAATTGTTGTATTTTTAGCAGACACAGCCATGGTTCAAATCCTGGGAGTGGTAGTAAGCTGTATGCATAATTTTAACTAGGAAGTTGGGAATATGTGTAGAAACAGTCAGGTAGTGTTAACAAACATTCCCCACACACGTCTACCAGGTAAGAGAAGTAGAATGTAGCTATAAGACAGCTGAAGTATACACTGTGTACAAACATATGACTGGCCAAACCAAGGCCATAGGGTATTGTAATAATACC